>NC_053156.1:149716345-149898845 GCF_016835505.1 Polypterus senegalus | reverse complement strand
CCTCCATCACTAGATCCAACAAGGCCCCGGGAGCAGTGGGGTCTTACCGCTCATTCTTTTGACCAGTCTTGTCCCAAGATTACTGGATAGGGGGGTTCGGGTAGCACAGCGACCGTCATTTGGGTTATTTCCCCCTTCCAGGTAACATAGCATTGCGCGGAACGATAATGACCTGGTCCCCCATGTACACAAGTGACTGATGAATGTTCTTTCCGCCATTGTCGCGGTAAGACCAAACGGCGAGCTACAATGGTAATGTTGCTGCCGGAGTCAAACAAAGCCACCACTGAGTGCCCATTTAACAACACTACCCCCGTGTTCGGAGTCGCCAAGGGATGCGCGGGTACAGTACCTCTCCAGGGATGTCCAGGTGCAATCCATGGCTCCGCCCGTGGTGTTGAATGGACAGGTTGGTAACAAGTGGCCGGTCTCGCCACACTTGTAACAGCGAGGCGGGACCGGGTTTTCTCTGGGTCTCGGCGGCGCTTCCGCAGCGCGTCGAGAGGGCTCGGGGTGGGCCGCCCTACTCTGTCGGTTCCCACGAGCGGATCCCCCGGCCCCCCAGCTCGGAGGACCGCGAGCTGTCGCTCCAGAACGTCTAAGAGGCCCGGCATGTCCTTGTAAGCGTGCGCCCGGACCTGCTGGGCAAGGGCGCTGGGCATTGCGTTAACCAGGCCTTCACAGGCCACCTGCTCAACGACTCTCCGAGCCTGGGGTCCCTCTGGCCGTAGCCAGCGCCCCATTTTGCCCCAGAACTCGAACGCCTGGGCGCGTGCAGGCTTTTCAGGGTCAAATGCCCAGTTTCGCCACTCTGATGCCTGCTGGCCCGGCGTGATGCCGTAGCGCGCCAGGATCTCAGACTTCAGGCGGTCATAGCTCGCGGCCTCTTCCTCGGGAGGTCATAGTAGGCGCGCGCGGTCCTTCAGAAATGGCGCCAGTATGGGACGCCCACTCGGACCGCTGCCACTCGTTCCGGTGGCGTCCGCTCAAACACACCCAAATAAGCCTCGACGCGCCGGCGCCGGTCAGAGGCACCAACGGCGGAGGCGTCAGTTTAGTTGGGTCTGGCCGGGCTCTCTGGGCCTCTACTAACCTGGCCTTGGTAGCCTCCAGCTCCCTGGTGGTTGCGGCTTGCGCTTGCTGCAGGGCCTGGAGCTGGGCATTCATACCCTGCAGCACGGTGTTGAGGTCCTGTCCCTCTGTCATTCTTGGGGATCCTTGATCCTGCCGACTACGCCACTGTAAAATACGTAAGAGGAGACAGCACAAAGTTTTGGGGTTCGCCAGCCCCGTATATTGTACAGAAATAATAATTCTTGCCTCGTTATACAGTTCAAAATAAACATTCATAACGCGACGCCGAAGCATGGCGTCGCGGCCATTTTATTGGGGAGGAGCCGGAAGTGGAGGAATGCTGGGACGGACCGTGAGGGTGGCTGGGAAGGGTGACGTCAGGGCAAGATGGCGGAGGAAGGGCGGAAGTGCCGCACTGCGGTCAAAACCCGCTATGAGGGAGGGAGGTCTTTTTTCCTATGAGGAAACAGAGAGAGAAAGTTAGTACCCCACCATTCCCTGCCGGCGAACACATTCCCAGGTGCGGTCGAATCAGTCCGCGGTCTCCTACTCAGCAGCGTGCGTGACAATATATATATATATATATATATATACACACAGACACACACATATATAAACATATATATACACATCATATATATATATATATATATATATATATATGCCAGCAACACTCATATCAATGACAAAACAATTACATTAACAATCAAGTTATGTTATTTTTTAAATTTTTCCTTTTCTTTTTCATAACTTCTTTAACACACTACTTCTCCGCTGCAAAGCGCGGGTATTCTGCTAGTGTAAGTATAAAGATATTATGTAGTAGTAGTAGTTGTTGTTTATTTATATAGCGCCCTTCACAGACAAAAGGTCACAGAGCATTGAACAGCAAATACAGTACAAATACAACAGTTAAAACAAAACATAAACAAAAATAATAAAAATAATAAATAAACAAAAAGGAACTATTAAAAGGCTAAAAGATTAAAGATTAAAAGCTTGTTTAAAAAGAATCAACAGATTCAGTTGTGCACAGACTATAAGGCAGGCTATTCCACAGTCTTGGTGCCACAGACTGAAAGGCACAATCCCCATGAGTTATTTGCCGAGTGCAGGGAACAACTAGAAGGCTCTGTTGCCCAGATGTAAGAGTCTGACAAGCTGTATAACGTTGGAGCAGACTGGTTAGGTACTCAGGAGCTTGTCCATGCAAAACTCTGAAAGTAAGTACCAAAACTTTAAAATGAATTCTGTAAAACACTGGGAGCCAGTGCAGTACATGCAAAATGGGGGTGATATGATCACTTCGGCTAGCACAAGTTAGGAATTCCTGGCAGCTGCATTTTGGACTAACTGAAGACCTGTGAGAGAGGACTTGCTCAAACCCGTAAAGAGAGCATTACAGTAATCAAGCCATGAGGAAATAAAAGAATGAACAAGCATCTCTAATTCTGATTTTGAAACAGCATTTCTTAGTTTTGAAAGATTTCTTAAATGAAAGAAACACGAGTGGCTGACTTTGACTGATCTTACATATTCATTAAGCATCATGGACTGGTTAAAAATAATCCCAAGTTTATGTAGACTCGACTTAATGACAGGAGAGACAGAAGATAATTTTAAACTAATCTCAGAATGAAGAACAGGAGGAGCAACAATTAGTACCCCAGTCTTTCTTGAATTCAACTGCAGGTATTGTAATTACTACTGAGCCAGTTGTTAACCTGAGACAGACAATCAACCAATGTGACCAAAGTATTAATTTGGTTAGGCTTAAATGAAAAATAAAGCTGCATATCATCTGCATATAGATGATAGGAGATATCCTTAAAAGAGTTAAGAATCTGTGATAGGGGAAGAATATATAAAAAGATAAGTACAGGTCCAAGAACCGAGCCCTGTGGCACTCCACATGTCAAAGGAGCAGAGTCAGATGAAAAGCCAGCCACACTGACTGAGAAATTCCTGTTTGACTAATAAGAGAAGAACCAGTCCAAATCAGAGCCAGAGACACCTAACAGCTGTAATCTATTAATTAAGAATTGATTGTCCACCGTATCAAAAGGTACAGTAAGACTTAACGGTACAAGCACAGAGTACCAGCCTGCATCAGCAGCAATTAAAAGATCATTAAAAACATTTAGAGGAGCTGTTTCTGTAGAATGTTGCCTTCAAAAACCAGATTGAAAAGAATCAAAGAACTGGTGCTCCTCTAAGAAGGCACAAAGTAGCTGTGCAATAAAAGTCAGTTTTCAAATTGGCCTGTAATTCCTCAGAATAGAGGGATCAGAATTAGATTTTTTCAACAGCTGTTGAATTATAGCATGTTTAAAATACGATGGAACCACACCAGATCTCAACGAGCAATTTATGATATTCAAAAGGCATGGACCTATACAACTCAAAGATTTTAACATTAATGACGTTGGCAACAGGTCAGAACGACATGATGAAGATTTCATCTTCTTGAGCAAGTCAGAAAGTGAAACTTCAGAGAACACAAAAAACTCATAACATGACTGAATAAAACCACTACGCAAGAAAGCTGAAATAATATTAGCCTGAACAACATCAACCTTGCCAATAAAAAAATGTAAGAAAATTATTACAGTCACTATCAGAAAAAAACTGAGTAAGAGATTGAGATGGAGAAATAATATTGTGAATAGTATCAAATTGCACTTTGAGATTACGCTTGTGAGTCTGAATAAGATTAGAAAAGAATTGCATTGCCAAGTCTCCATCAGGAACATGAAATCCAATTTGCGACTAGTAAAAAAGTCATTCAAAATACAGTAAATGACTTGTTTGTGATAGAGCGTGTATTAATCAGTGCTACCTTAGCTGGTAGAGTCATAAAAACAGCAGCCATCAAAGCAGCATTTCCAGAAATATGAGAGATAGGGCGGAGCAGTCCAGGATTACTCCCTTTGTGAACTCGGCATCTTGGACGAGGGGGGTGGGTGGACGCAACACGTCAGATAGTCCAGGCAGAACAGGTCTCGAGCACGCAGGCCTGCTCCAGTAATCCTCAGATAAAGGTGGAAGATCCACACCAGAAACATAGCACCATAGACGCCGAAACCTTGCATGCATACCTGCCCTTTTTCCATGTTTCCTCCAACGGGACCACAGGTTGACTTGGGTTCCGTTAACCAACATTGGGGAAAAGCCGCTGAACAATGTAGTGTTCACAAACAGCGGAGGAAAAAGGTATAGTTGTAATGCTGAGAAAAATTTTCCATTGCTGATCTAATATTGATCAATGAAATGCGATTGTACACTAACACGACTGGAAAACCACATACGGGTAGTGTCACAAAATAAACAAAAAATACAAAAATATCCCACAACCGCAATGAGCGGGGCAAGACAAAGACATAGCCTAACAGAGGCACCATTACAGTAAAGAGAGCAAGAAAAAACAGCTTTAACAATAGTGAGAATTATCCTTCCAGCTCTTTCTACCTACTCAGTTCAAGTTTAGAAATGTTTTCAATAACACATTAAAATATTTAAACACCTTTCATGTTTGTACATTTTAATCTTACAGATATTCATTTTAGCTGCTCCTACTTAGTAATTGAGCATACAGGTAAGCCCTGCAGACTATAAATAGTTATGTTAGGAGTTTATTATAATTGAGGTACTGTATAATTAAAAGCTAACCACTCCTGAAGCAGTTTATATCAGATCCTGTCGATTGGCCATTTTTGTATTATGTATACTTCAGGGCTATACAGTTTTGTTTCCTTACACATTAATTACATTTTACAGTTTTTATGGGTCATTTACAGATTTTGTTTTTTCAGTAAATTGGGAAGGGGTCATAATTCCTTGGAGGTTTTGAAGTAGAAATAATTGTGGTTAGTCAAGTGTTACTTTTTTCCAGTTTAAAGTCAGAACCCAAAGTGTCCAATAAAGAGTCACTGTTCAGGAAGAAAGAGAATGTTAATGGAATTTTTTGGCACATATCCAGTCAAACAGCATGAGATACAGTATATGTTCCCCATATTTATTTATTTATTTGTTTAACTGTTATTAACTATAAAATATTGTTTATATAATAAAAAAATAAACATGAGGCACATTTTTCTATTGTGGTAGACTGAAGGTTAGACACCGCATACAGTGTGCCGTATATAGAAAGTGAATAGCTATTGCCCTTTTAAAATGAACATAAAGCTATAGATGTATTTTATTGAAATGCAACAGGCATAACATTTCCTTTGATATAATGCATATCTTTTTCAGTACAGAAGAACTACATTATTATTTCCAAGTCTGAAAAGGGTAGAAGAATTTTTGAGTAAATCCACCAATGCAAAGTTATGGTTTGGGCTCTTTGGTTGTAAGAAACATGTTAAATTCTGCTTATGTTATTACTGCTAGACAGTGTACTCAGCCAAACACCTTCATTAAAAAAAGCAATGAAAAAACGGATAACATCATGGGGTGACAGAAATATATTTGAATTTATAGCAAAACAAAATTAATTATAACAGTCATATACATTCAGAGCTGCCACATGTATCATCTCAATCTTCAATTGCTGATCACTGATGGGGACTTGCCAGCATAACAACATATGTCATTAATAATATGTCATTGTTACCTCATCATCAAACTCTTGCAACATTTAAGGTTTTCACCCAAAAGGCAGTTTCACCTTCCAGAATTTAGCCCACCAATTCCAACCTGTGCCTATCACTGGATGTTCATCTCTGTTTGTGGGTGGTGAACCAATATAGTAGTGCCACATAGTTGTAAACTTTAGCAGGCTACTTGGCAAGGCAACTTACCACATGAGTTGGAGGGTTGAGGTTTTGAAAAACTGTCCTCCACAAGGTTAATTGCAGTTCAGTTTAATCTTGTGTTTCCTTCCCTTGTTTTCAGAAAAATACTGTTTCAACACAAGGTCATAGGAGGATAACAAAACAGTAACACTTTTTTTACTTTTTTAATGCTGGTTGCCTCAACACTGTAAAGGCATACAGAGAAGGATGAATACAGAATACTGTTTGTCTAAAGAAAGGTATTCATTACTCTGAAAACAAAAATGAAAACCGAAGAAAAACTATTGGCATACTTCAAAAGTCTGAGGCATTTCATTATGCAGTACTTTTCAATATTTTGGAATAATATGGAACTGATGAATACACAGTAAAAAATTACCTTATACTTGGTATAAAGAATATCAGTTGAATGTGTCTATGAATAATTCAGCTAGGCTGCCATGTTTCAAATATTCTTAGGAGCTGGAGGTGCTCCCTAGTTTTCTACCCATAATAATTGTGTTCTCTAGCTAGGCAACATTTCCACTCTGAAAAACTGTAAAGGCGCAGTAATCACTTTTAAGTATCATCATATGGAACCTTATTAGCATTCTAGACAAAATTAGACAAGGCATTAATTAGCAACAGCTTATCAATTGACATGGCTGCACGTAAAATTAATGCTACAATTTTTAAATAATCATTATGTCAAAGAATATTATACTGCTAAAGTAATGTCATGGAAAGGAAGAGTTCATGTCTCATCACACATTTTGTACACTGTGAGTGATTCAAAGAAAATGAGATAACCTTGGACACATATACGGAACAGAACAAACTGCAAATATCATTACGTCTATCTTGTTGAAATGTCTATTTTTAGTGATATGTTTTAATTTTATGTAAACAAAACAAATGCACAGTTTGTAATAAAATATAGGACTTAAAAGAACATTTTCCACATGCTAGGTCCACAGTGCAAATAATACTGAATACTTTTAATTAAAGAAGGCACATTATTTAGCTAAGTCTGTACAAATACTCCGTAAGCAATATTGCAAAATGACAATTGTAGTTTTTACAATGGCTTCATGAAAATCATAAGGTAATGAAAATGTCCAAAATAATATGTGAATGTAAGGCAATTTGCAATTATACTGGATTCAATAATCAAACCACCAATGCTTATTTATATAAAAAATCCTTCTGAACAACAACAGATAATAGCCTCCAGTTCATTGGCTGGTTGTTCAACAAAAACAATACAAATAAAACTTAGGATTTTAACACCTGTGAAGTGTTGTCAATAAGTGGATGTAATCTAGATGCACCAGTGCTCATAATTACTGATACATCATAAATGAATATGTGGAAAAGCAAAACTGGCTTAAAGGGTTTATGGAAATATTTTCAGCTCTGTAGTAATGTTTTTTAAGGGACTAAAAACAATGGAAGTTGTTCAAACCTTTAATATTATAAGTTTTTCTTTTCTCCATTACAGATAAATAGTAAGATGCATTTTATATATTTTCTAGCTGCCGGTTATCTATCACTATATATATATAATATACACATACATGATATATTAATTGTCAGGGATGCCAGGGGCAATGACCCGGCCAGGATGCCGTGAGGGACCGGATGTGGGTCTGAGCCCACCCTGGATCACATGCGGGCCGCCGCCCTGGTTGCTTTGGGGTCACAGGTTGAGGGCATGGAAGCCTCACCCTGCAGGGGCCCGTGGTCACCGCTAGGAGGCGCCCCAATGCCTTGGGGACTTGTTACCTCAGCACTTTCGCCACACCCGGAAGTGCTAGGGGAAGATTTAAAAGGACGCCCGGTGAGCTGCGGGAGAATGGCACTTCCGCCACCCTGAGGCGTGGCCAATGGGCGAGTGTCAGGAACACCTGGAGCTCATCCGGGACATGGATAAAAGGGGCCGTCTACCTTCATTCAAGGCTGGGGTCGGGTGGAAGAAGGACGAAACAGAGAGAGAGTGGAGGCGGCCCGAAGAAAGGCAAGGTGTTGTTTGGCCAGGACTTTGGGGACTTGGGGTTTTGTGTGTGCACTGATTTTGGACTTGTAAATATTGTAAAATAAACGCGTGGTGGTGATAAACAACATGTCCGCCTGTCTGTGTCCGGGCCGGGTCCACATCTGGCGTAGTCGGCAGGACACTCCGTCTGGTACAAGACGGGAACCTGGTTTATTTAATCTTGTTGTGGAGGGCCCGGACACAGACAGGTGGACATGTTGTTGATCACCACCACACGTTTATTTTTCACACTATTTACAAAGTTAATTGTCACTCAGACACAGTCCGTGCACAACACAAACCCCAACACACAGTCCTGGCCACTCAATGCCTTCTTCTCCGGGCTGCCTCCACTCTCCTCTCGTGCCTCGTCCTTCTTCCACCTGACTCCAGCCTTGAATGAAGGGAGATGGCCCCTTTTATATGCTCCCGGATGAGCTCCAGGTGGTTCTCGGCATTCCTCTCTGGACACGCCCCAGTGTGGTGGAAATACTGAGGTCCAGGGTCCCCAAGGCTTCCAAGCCCTCTACCCGTGGCCCCCAAAGCAACCAGGATGGTGGCCCCCACGTGATCCCAGATGGGCGCAAGCCCACTTCGGGTCCTTGAAGGCGTCCTGGCCGGGTCGTCGCCCCTGGCATCCTCGACACTGCCCCACAGCCAGCGAAGACCACTCGGGAGGAGTGGCACGTCCCGCGAGGGCAGCACACCCCCGCGGGTCCTACTCCTGGGTTGCGGGGTCCGCCCTGTTCTCCCAACAGGGATAGGGGCGGAGACGCCACCTGGACACCACCAGTTGGTGTCCTCCTGTGCCTCGCACAGGTTGCGCTCCCCCCTCTTACCAGCACTCCGGCCTAGTGTTTGGCACCCCCTCCGAGGTTTCCGCACCCCTTTGGTAGGAGCCACTCGCTCCTCCGTGGCCTCCGGCAGCCGTGGCAGCACCCCTTGCCAGCGGAGAGTCCTTCCCGCAGACGGCCCGTCTCCTGAGGGCAGGTTCCCAACGAAGTGGGTCCTACAGCCAGTCCGAGGTCCGGTCCTGAAACAGACAGAAAAAAGGGGCAGAACCATTGCCTAGACACCCTTCCCCAACGTCTCTTTTTGCCACGCACTGGCAGCATCCCCCCCTCCATCCGGCAACCCGGCACTTGCCTGTTCGGCACCCTCTCCGCTGGATTCCATGTCCCTCCTGGTGTTGGAACCACCGGAACCGCCTGCACTCTTTTTTTCTCTCCACCGGCCTCAGGGTGCTAGGACCTGGGGCACTTAGCAGCCCGTGTCCAAGAAAGCGTCCTCACGGACTCCCCCCTCGCCGCACGCACAGCCTCCTGCACCGCACCTACTGTCGGAGGGCTGCTTACTTGAAGCTGATCATGAGAGTCACAGCCGTGTTCAGCAGACCCTCCCTCATGCTGTACGGGGACGGCTTCTTTTATATGCTCCTGGATGAGCTCCAGGTGATTCCCGGCATTCCCCTCTGGACACACCCCAGTGTAGCGGAAATGCCGGCTGTTCTCTCGGAAGCTCTCTGGGTGTCCCTCTTCTTCTTCCCCCCAGCACTTCCTGGTGTGGCGGAAGTGCTGAGGTCCAGGGTCCCCAAGGCATTGGGGTGCCCCCTGGCGGTGACCACAGGTCCCTACAGGGTTGGGCTTCCAACCCTCTACCCATGGCCCCCAAAGCAACCAGGATGGCGGCCCCCACGTGATCCCAGATGGGCGCATGCCCACTTCCGGTCCTTGAAGGCGTCCCGGCCAGGTTGTCGCCCCTGGCATCCTCGACATAATATATATACAAAAGGAATAACAAAATGGAAGATTTGGGGCATCTCTGTGGTGAATCTTGTTTAATGGAGCAGCAAAAAAAAAAAAAAAAACAGCTACAAAAAAACAAGTAATACAAATGTAAAATTCAACGGCCAGTTTACACAATAAGGTTGTAACTGCCCCCATGTAGGAGCTCCGTTTCCTGTCCTCCCTGTTCCATTAGTGAATGCCCTCTTCCAGTGTGTATCCAGCAGGGGGTGCTAGCTCCCTTGTTGGAATAAGTTATTTTATAATTGCAGCATATTACATTATCCGAAACTATATAGATATAATATGAAAAGGCGATACTCCTACCTTTGTGATTTGGCGGTTAGAAGAAGAAGAAATAACATAGCTTTCTTTAATGACAGCTTACGTGGCATAACAGATGAAGGAAGTCATGACAAGACCTTTGGGAGTGGGGGCCTGATGTATAGAGACTGCCATTTTCGTCTTTGCGTTGGAAGGATTTTCCAGATCGGATGATGGTATCTCCTATCCTCCGTCGGCTTCAAAGGTGTGTTCCAAGGAAGGCTTTATACTTTTTTTTTATGTGCAGGCCACCACTTCGGTGAATCATGCCATTCCAAACAAGGAAAAGAGAGGATACAATTTCATGCTGAGTTTGACACAAAGAAATAGTATACAATGATCATAAGTCTGACTGCCCATTTCGCAGTTGTCCTTAACTTGTCTTATCTTAAAATGCTTACCTAGAAGTTGTTATATGGTTAACTTCTGTGTGCTAAATCTGGCTTTGTGTTGGCTGTACATGCAAGTAGAAAGAAAAGTAGATTTATAAAATATTTTTGTACAGAGCACAGTGACATATTAAACATATAAACTTATTACACAGTGGTTGGCAGGTATATATACTGTTGGATCTGGAAGAGGCAAGACTTCTGGTGAAATGAGGAAAGTGACCTCAGTTGGTGAGTTGACTCTTTAGGACGGCAGAGGAAAGGGGAGAAAATATTAGACACTGTGACCCCATCTGCTGTGGAGCGTGTAGTGCTTATCTTATCAGAAGTGACCCTTAAGTACTTGTGTCTGACAATATACCTTAAATAATGGACAAGTGTCTGAGTGTGTGTGTGATTGTGTCTGTCCAGTTACGTGGGTTAAGAAGAAATATTTTAAAATAGGCAAAACATTTAGAAGAATGGACAAAAAAATAATAATAAAAATACAAAATAAAGGGCTAAAAATAAGAAAACTTGGCTCAGCAGCCTTTTCTGTTGTCTACAATTATACTCCGTCAACAGCAGCATGGGCCACATGAATGAGGCTGATAGCTGTAATGCCAATGATTGATAACTATGCACAATGGACAAAGGTGGTAAAAATGATAAATCAACACACACGTTGAGAAACCAAACCCTAACAAGATTAGGCTAGAGTTGCTAAACCAGACCAATGCAATATTAAAAACTGCAACATTTTCTCACCAAAACACTTCAACTATAAGAGTGGTCAGTTTGACAGGTGACACTGAGAGGAAGCTACGGGCACATGTGGCTCTATCCGCAGAGTAAAGGCCACCACAAGGAAAAGGGATTGCGTGACTATAATTAAAGCAGACCAAATGGATAGCCCAGGTATCAAATAAAAAACACGAGGACTATGTTGATTACTTAGAATATCAACCCACCTTACACAGGTAGCACAGCTATATATATTGTGGCGGATGGCCAGAGCCCTTACCCAGCCTGGTCATCTCTACAATGGAAGGACCAGGAGTTGGAGTTTGGTGCAGCCCTGTTCAGTTCAATGGGTGCCACCAGGGTGTGCTGCAGGTAACTGCTGAGCCCTTTGTTGCAGCTTCTGCCACAGCCGGAAGTGCTGCCAGAAGAAGGACACCAGACACTTGGAGCATATCTGGGTGCCCTATAAAAGGAGCCAGCTGCCATTGTTCCAGGAGCCAGAGTCAGGAGGAAGGAAAAATAAGCTTGCCAGGAGGAGTGGAGGCAGACAGAAAGAGAGAGAGGGAGGAAGAAAAAGAAAGTGTGCTTTTTTTGTACTGTGCTTGTGCTCTAACTGTGCTATATACAGTGGTGTGAAAAACTATTTGCCCCTTCCTGATTTCTTATTCTTTTGCATATTTGTCACACAAAATGTTTCTGATCATCAAACACATTTAACCATTAGTCAAATATAACACAAGTAAACACAAAATGCAGTTTTTAAATGATGGTTTTATTATTTAGGAGAAAAAATCCAAACCTACATGGCCCTGTGTGAAAAGTAATTGCCCCCTTGTTCAAAAATAACCTAACTGTGGTGTATCACATCTGAGTTCAATTTCCGTAGCCACCCTTAGGCCTGATTACTGCCACACCTGTTTCTATCAAGAAATCACTTAAATAGGAGCTGCCTGACACAGAGAAGTAGACCAAAAGCACCTCAAAAGCCAGACATCATGCCAAGATCCAAAGAAATTCAGGAACAAATGAGAACAGAAGTAATTGAGATCTATCAGTCTGGTAAAAGTTATAAAGCCATTTCTAAAGCTTTGGGACTTTAGCGAACCACAGTGAGAGCCATTATCCACAAATGGCAAAAACATGGAACAGTGGTGAACCTTCCCAGGAGTGGCCGGTGGACCAAAATTACCCCAAGAGCGCGAGAGACGACTCATCCGAGAGGTCACAAAGACCCCAGGACAACGTCTAAAGAACTGCAGGCCTCACTTGCCTCAATTAAGGTCAGTGTTCACAACTCCACCATAACAAAGAGACTGGGCAAAACGGCCTGCATGGCAGATTTCCAAGACGCAAACCACTGTTAAGCAAAAGAACATTAGGGCTTGTCTCAATTTTGCTAAGAAACATCTCAATGATTGCCAAGACTTTTGGGAAAATACCTTGTGGACTGATGAGACAAACGTTGAACTTTTTGGAAGGCAAATGTCCCGTTACATCTGGCGTAAAAGGAACACAGCATTTCAGAAAAAGAACATCATACCAACAGTAAAATATGGTGGTGGTAGTGTGATGGTCTGGGGTTGTTTTGCTGCTTCAGGACCTGGAAGGCTTGCTGTGATAGATGGAACCATGAATTCTACTGTCTACCAAAAATCCTGAAGGAGAATGTCCGCCATCTGTTCGTCAACTCAAGCTGAAGCGATCTTGGGTGCTGCAACAGGACAATGACCCAAAACACACCAGCAAATCCACCTCTGAATGGCTGAAGAAAAACAAAATGAAGACTTTGGAGTAGCCTAGTCAAAGTCCTGACCTGAATCCAATTGAGATGCTATGGCATGACCTTAAAAAGGCGGTTCATGCTAGAAAACCCTCAAATAAAGCTGAATTACAACAATTCTGCAAAGATGAGTGGGCCAAAATTCTTCCAGAGCACTGTAAAAGACTCATTGCAAGTTATCACAAACGCTTGATTGCAGTTATTGCTGCTAAGGGTGGCCCAACCAGTTATTAGGTTCAGGGGGCAATTACTTTTTCACACAGGGCCATGTAGGTTTGGATTTTTTCCCCTAAATAATAAAACCATCATTTAAAACTGCATTTTGTGTTTACTTGTGTTATATTTGACTAATGGTTAAATGTGTTTGATGATCAGAAACATTTTGTGTGACAAACATGCAAAAGAATAAGAAACCAGGAAGGGGAAAATAGTTTTTCACACCACTGTAGGTGGGAAATAAGGGAAGGCACTTGCCACAAGGAAAAAGAAAAAAAAATAAATAAAAAGTGTGTGCTGAACTTGTGTCCTGTGTCTGTTTGTGTCAGGTTTGGGCAGCAGAAGCACCATATGCAGGATTCCTAGCCGTCTGCAAGGCAGGGACGTGCAATTTTATTGTTGCGGTGCACACACAGCGGCACACAAGCACTTGTGGCTTTTCAGGTCCTTGTCCTGAAGCCACACTTTAAGAAGAAGAAAAATGGAGAGGCTCCCTGAAGCACTGCTTCCACCCTGCTGGGAAAAAAGAAGCCTCATGTATAACGCCGTGTGTAGAATTCGCACTATAACATGGCGTAAGCACAAAAGTCGAAATGTGCTTACGCACAGAAAAATCTAGATACAGGTATCTGTGCGTACTCCAACTTCCACGTTCTTCCGCTACATAAATCCCGATCAGCGTGAAAAGTAACGCTCGTGCACGCGCTTTATGTAATGGCCCAACTCCTCCCAGAATTACGCCTCTTTGAATATTCAAATCAATATAAATCGCCCTTAAGCTCAGCCTGCTGTGAAAAGACAATGGGAAAAGCACGGGGGAAAATATAAGAATTTCAGCAAATACCAAGTGGAGGCAAAGGAAAAACACTGTTTGTTTAATTAAACCGTGGTATAATCAACAAAAGGAATTTTATTGAGTGACATAACGTGTTGGAGAAACTTGAAAGCTCACGTTCACAAAATCGCACAGTGCCGAAGATAAAAAAGAAGTCACATATCAAAGTCACCATGAAAAGGCGAGTTGTAGCCCACTGTCTGAGTGTCATATGAAAGCTTATTAGGGTACAGAGAAAAAAAAAGGCACACAGTGGGGAAAAAGCACCAAATGTCAACTTCAATCTCCAAATTTCCACTTTAATCATGTAGTTTATTTTGTCATTAAAATACAAAATCATAAACTTCATCTTAAAATCGTTTAATTAACCAGTTTCTCAAATCACATCGTAATTAAAGTAGCACGTTAAATGCTTTGTTTTGTATGTGATCTTCTATATGCTCTATGTGTGTGAATCACTACATGCTTCTTAAACCGGCTCTCTTCCTCCGACAGGACACAGAATCCATTACATTCATGATATTACAGCTCTTTGAATAACTAAAATACTGAGATGTATACGTGATATTATTTTCATGATGATAGTTAAAGCACGTTATTAAACATGGGTTTACGGCGCAGTGATTGTGTGCGACCTTCGATGAAATTATTTATTGCAGCAGTACTCATGGACGGCTCTATGTCCAATAGAGAAAGTCCAATGTCCTACAGGGGATGAATGTGTGATGACCAACCATCAAGTGGGGGAATGGCGTGGAAGAGACGGAGTGGCTTGTTAGTGGCGGCGTCCAGGCTTCCCAGCCCCCTGCCAGGATGGCATCGGTCTCACGCAAGTCCAACGGTGCACAGACAGTGTGGGGGGTCTCTTCCTGCCATTAGAGAGACCCAGACTGTTGCTGCGTCCCAGAGTAGAAGGAAGACTGGGTCTCCAAACATGGCAGCATATGAGCCCATGTGCTCATGTGCAATGGAGGGCCTCTCTCAGTGGGGGCGGAGAGATGCCCCAACCTCAGCTGGGTGTGAGGCAGAGAAGAACGTTCCATACTACTTCCATTTCCGCAAGGTGTGGAGAAGAGGAGGGGAGCAACACTGCCATGAATGCCATCATGTGGAACATGGTTGAAGCCTCTGTACATTTAGCATTCCAGGAGATGGCGCCGGCACAGTGCCTCCCCGTCCCTTACTTGTTTTGTCATTTCAGGGCGGATCAGATTATGTCGACTCCCTATCTTGGAGAAAGACAGCCATCATGGAAGGGGATGCTTCACCCCATAAGGTTCAACTAAGGGAAGTTCATTGTGGAGGACAGCCGGGGCCCTTACCTGGCTGGAAGGCCTCTGCAGTGGAAGGACCAGGGGAAAGAGCTTATTCAGGGCATTACCTACCCAGGATCATCAGGTGGCAGTACCCCTGTGTTGCAGAGGTACCTCTACTCCCACAGGGTTCATGGGAGTTGGGTTCCCTGAGAGCTGCCAGGAGGTGCTGCAGGTACTGCTGAGCCCTTTGTTGCAGCACTTCCACCACACCAGGCTGAAGTAATTTAATTCTGATCTTTTATCTTAAAGTTAAACAGATATGATGTTTTCAGGGCTTTGTGGACACAGAAGTATGATCTTTTCTGATCATATTTGAGTCACTTTTATCTGTGGTTTGAGATCGAATATGTATCCAATTTGTGGCCATAGAACATGAATGAGAACAGTCAGATGGCAAATATTTTTTTTTTGTTTTTTGTTTTTGCCTACACGCATGGGCTGAGCCTCGTATCTATACATGACTTGGTGCCGCAATAGCTCCAAAAACAGCAAAAGTTAAATTGGCTTTTTTTTGGCCTTTTTTTCAAGATAACCTCCAGTTTGCTTACTGTTCAATTAGAAATGTAGAAGATTCTGCTCTGGTATTCTTACATCATATCTACTCTTTTCTGTATGTCTGGTCCCTGTGCCACAGCATTATTTCTGGATTTTTCTTTGAGATTCAATACCATCCACCCTCACTTACTGACTGAAAAATTGAACAGTATGAATGTTAAGCTATATAATACATTATGGATTCAGATATTTATTTTAAATCACATGCAAATTGTTTAAATACACATTTTATTTTTTTTTATTTTATTTGAAGAAAATAAAATATCATACGAATCAAATCAAAGTTGTACAATGAAGAAGATAACATTACATACAATCAAGCTGATCTTAACAAAACACAATTCAACCCCCCACCTAAGAGAGAGGAGAGCCAACAGCAAGAGCAAATCTGAAACAAAAAAGAACGGGCGAATGTCTTTTTCCCTGATATAAATGCTTATTCGAAAATGTTATTAATTAGATGTTGCCATGTTTTAAAAAAGTTTTGAACAGATCCTCTAAGTGAGGATTTGATTTTTTCCAATTTCAAACAGTACAGAACATCAGTTACCCATTGACTTATAACATGTTGGTTGGGATTCTTCCAGTTAAGCAGGATAAGTATACGTGCTAGTATTGTGGCATAAGCAATTGCAATCAATTTTCCCTTCTCTATTTTAGCCCCATCTGGGAGCACAGCAAACACAGCTGTTAATGGGTTAGGAGTGATTGCAACACCAAGGCTGTCTGATAGGCATTCATAGATTTTTGTCTAAAATTATGTTAATTTGATGCACTTCCAAAACATGTGGCCCAGTGCGTCTGGAACTAGATTGCAACGTTCATATGCTGAATCTTGCCTTGGATATATTTTGGGCAATTTTAAATGAGATAAATGTGATTGGTAAAATATTTTAAGTTGAGTAATTGAATGCTTTGCACATATGGAGATAGAGTGTATTTTAGGAACAGCTGCCTTCCACTCCTTTTCTGAGATTTTAAATGAAAGATCCTTTCCCGACTGTACCCCGGGATCTCTGAAAGGAGGAGACCTCAATATTATTTTAGACCAATCAGTATTACTTCTAGAATAGAAATGGATGGGAGGTGTGGAAAATTGGATAGGTTCCTTTTAGCAAAGTTTCTTATTTAAAGGAAGTAGAAAAATTGTGTTGATGGTAAGTTAAATTTAAAGCGTAATTGTTCCTAAGTTGCAAAGACATTATCTATGTACAATTCTAAGTGTTTTAACCCTGGACATTTTACAAGCGTTAAGTACTGTGTAGATTTGAGAGGGTGGAAAAAATGTGATAATCATGTGGAGGTGCAACAGATAAAAGCTTCTCTTCCTTGAAGTGCTTCCTGCATTGGTTCCATATTCTGAATGATTGATAAACAATTGGATTATTTGTATATCTATACTAATAAAAGGCAAAGCCCTCACTGACTGACTGACTGACTGACTGACTGACTCACTCACTGACTGACTCACTCACTCACTCACTCACTCACTTACTCACTGACTCACTCATCACTAATTCTCCAACTTCCAGTGTAGGTAGAAGGCTGAAATTTGGCATGCTCATTCCTTACAGCTTACTTACAAAAGTTAGGCAGGTTTCATTTCGAAATTCTACGCGTAACGGTCATAACTGAAACCTACTTACGTACATATATACGGCTATAGCCTGCAGCTCGGTCGCCGTGTGAGGCGGAGTTGCGTCCTCCATCAGCATGCCTCCCACGTAATTGACTGCCTGCCCATATAAGACCGTCCGTCAGCGGCAATCCAATAGACACGCTGCCGCTAAATATTCTGTGCTTATGCAAACGAAGATGAGATGGTCAGGGATGGACTAGTGTTTGGCACAAACTCAGCAAAAGTGCGAGAGAAACTTTTAAGTGCCGGATCTAAACTAACATTAAATAAAGCCATGGACATCACAAGATCGCACGAGATAGCACAAGCACAGCTGAGAACCTTCAATGCATGTACTCCAAGCGGCTGACGTGAACTGACTGTGAACGCAGTACGCAGAGAACAAGCAAGAGCTCCAAAGAGCGCTGAACAAAAAACGCATTACACAATTGAAAAGGCAGCAATAGAATATGAAGCGACTGACGCATACACGCATATTCATAAGTTCACCTACTGCGGAAACAGACCACACGGTGGAAAAAGTCAATGTCCAGCTAGAGGAAGTCAGTGTAAAAAATGTGGTAAATTGAAGCACTTTGCTAAAGTTTGCAGGACTGGGAAAGGTAAACATGTGCATGCAGTGTGTGATGTCTCAGATAAAGAGGAAGACAAGCTGTTTATTGATGCAGTAGGACAGGAACAACCCTCTGACGCTGAACAAGCCTTTGTACACATATCAATAGGAAAGCAAGGTGTAAAGCTTAAGTTTAAATTACGTTCATAGACTTGCTGCCGTTAAATATTCACTGGCAAATCCACAACTTAATACCAGGAATGCCTGTTAAACATCTTAGATTCACGAGTACTGATTTGGGTGGTGATCACTTCGATGAATGAAAACTGTTATCTTTACAACGGTTGACAACAAAGATGAGATGGTCAGGAATAGACTAGACAAACACGGAATGTAACTTGAACACAACAAATACGAACCTGATTGAAAGAAATAATGATAATCAAATCCTTGATGACAGCAACACTCATAACACAAAATAATTACATTGACAATCATGTTACGTTATTTTTAAAATGTTTCCTTTTCTTTTTCATAACTTCTTTAACACACTACTTCTCAGCTGTGAAGCGCAGGTATTTTGCTAGTTAAAGATAATTTGTATTTATTTGGGCACAAAGCAGGGCATATAAAGAACCACGGCTGGATTTTATTTCTATTGCAAATGAGGATTGTATATATTCATCAATTTGTGCCAATTTCCAGGTCTTTGTATATTTGCCATACAGTAATAAAAATTGAAAGTTAGGTAGTGCCATGCCTCCTTCTGCTTTAGGTTGTTGTAGAGTCGCCCTTTGAATGCATAGATGTCTCAGATTCCAAAATAAATGAGGTTATAATTGAGTCTAATTTCTAAAAAATGATTTGTTGATGGAAGGATGTTTGTTTTGATTGTATTGATTCTCTGGAAGGATGTTTGTTTTGATTGTATTGATTCTCCCTGCTAATTTGAGATGAAGAGTGGACCATTTGCTCACATCTTGTTTAGTTTTTTTTCCATTCTGACAGCAAACTTTGGTTGAAAAAGATCTTTATATTTACTTGTCAAGTTTACCCCTAAGTATTTGAACTGATCTGATAAAATAAATGGGTAGATGTCCTAGTCTAGTATTGTGTGCTAGAGAGTTCACTGGAAAAAAGCAAACTTTTATTCAAATAAGTTTTGAGACCAGATATCTTTTGAAATTCTGCTAGTGCATTAATGACTACTGGTAAGAATGTTTGTGGGTCTTAAGTATACAGTACCATATCATCTGTATAAAGTGATATTTTGTGTTCAAGTCCATCTCTGATAATCCCCTTCATGTCAGATATATTTCAAAAGTGAAGGGCCAATGGCTCAATGGTAACTGCCAAAAGCAATGGTGATTGGGGGCATTCTTGTTGAGTACCACATTCTAATATGAAGTAATTTGAGATAATGTTGTTAATGCAGAGACTTCTGGACTGGTATAAAGTACTTTCTTTTATTCATGCACATAGAATTCAGCCAATTTCAAATTTGTGCAATGTAGTGAATAGGTAGTCCCATTCAACAATGCCAAATGCTTTTTCTGCTTCCAAAGATAAGATCTCTAGTGTGTTACATTTTATGGGCAAGTATATTATATTAAACAAACAATGAAGATTAGAGACTTAAGTGTTTACTTTTAAAAAATCCAATTTGGTCTTTCTATGTCCTACTAGCTAGAACTTTGGAGAGAGTATCGTAACATCAATTTTCAGGACTAAAATTGGCCTAAATGATGCAGATTGTAATAAGTCCTTATTTCACCTTGGAAAGATGGTAATTAATGCTTAGCGAAAAGTTTGAGGGAGAATTTTGCTGTCTCTAGCTTCTATAAATATTTACAATATTAGTGGAGCTAACTTATTCCTTCGTCTCTGTAGTCTAACATGCCACACTGTGCAACACCCCAGAATCAAATATGTCTCAGCTGAAAATGTAGTGATGGAAAAACTAGTAGAAATACAATGATAAAATTAAGAAACATGGAACAGCTAAAATGGTTGTTCAATTTAATGATAATTCAAACTCAAGTCAATTTTACTAATAATAGGAACACTCTTATCAATATATACAGTATGTAAATATTGCTCATTAAGCACTGATCTAGAGCATTGTTAAAAGTAATAATAATGGGGCAAAGTAGTAATAACACTATTAATAATATCATCCAGTGTTAACTATAATATTTCTTAGATTTACAGCACTAATTAAAAATGTATCATTTTCCATCTAAGATAGGTTGTGCAACACTGGATGAAGGCTTGCTGGATTTGTTAAATAAAGTACCTGACTCCATGTTTTCATTTTTACTGAGCTTGGTAAAAAAATGTTGGGAAGTGAAATTAATGTTTTCCAATTGAGACCAGAATCTTATCATCTGGCAAGAAGATGTCTGGTGACACCACACTATGAAGTGCGTACTTTAGAGTAAAATCAGGCTTACATTACAATATAAAGACATTTTGCAGAAGACTTGAGAAAGTACTGTATATAGAGAGATTTATATGAGAACTACCAAGAAAATGTAGTATAATGTCAAGTTAAGCAAGATCATATTTTGTTACTTATGACATTTATAAATCATTTATTTCTTAAGTCATGAGCAAAAATTACTTATGAAGAGTTAATGATAAATATTTTGCAAAGCCTATATATGCATGAATATATAGTGGATGGATGAAGAAATTTTAAAAATATCATTGAAGTCTGACTTTAGTTAATGAGACCTTTATGTTTTGTTAGATTAGGGATGGAGAAAATACAAACAGATGAGAAGAGGTCAGGTTCTAGTAGTTATACACAAGCACATTGAATCAGTTTTCTTACCTCTTAAAATAGACAAGAAACTGAATTAGTACAATTTTGTTTGAAGTTCATATATAAACTGCACATCATAGCTTTCCCCAATTTTATTAAAGTTCATGACATGGAGTGACAACAGTGTTGGATCTCATCAGCAATGGAATACATCAGCTTATACCATGGAAATGGTGCAAATGCAACATTCTTTCCCTTAACGTAGACAAAATGAAAGAGATTATTGTTGATTTCAGAGCATCAAATTATTTGGTGTTTGCCAGAGTTCTGCTGGACACTTAACACAACCTCCACAGCCAAGAAGGTGCAGCAGTGTTTCCACTTCCTTTGGCGACTTAGGAAGGCAAGCCTACCTCCACTCCATTGTCCCCACATTGTAAAGGGGCACCATCGAGACTGCTCTGACCAGATGCATCACTATCTGGTTTGGGAACTGCAGCATCTCTGAATGAAATGTCCTACAATGTCTAGTGCACACAGCAGAAAAGATCTATGGAACCTGCCTACCCTCCATTTAAAACATCTTTATCATGTGTTATATCTGCAAAGCATATTATATATGCATTGTGAAAGACCACTCCCACACTTGACACGGTCACTTTGTCTTACTTCCTATCTGGCAGATTGTACCATAGCATTTGAACCAGTACTGGCAGGTTGTGCAACAGCTTCTACCGCTTGGCTGTCCAAACTCTGAACTCTGTGCATCCCCCCTGCCCTCAGATCTGTCCCTAGTAGTCTATCTATATACAGGGCATCTGTTACTATGGTTGTCTTTTATTATCAGTTGTTATCATTAAATGACTTCTATTTCAATGTATTACTATTAATTAATCTATTATTTATCAATTAGTATAGTATGGTATACTGTAGTATATGGTAGAATAGAGTATACCATAGTATTTTTTATTTTTTTTACTTGTCTTCCACTTATCCTGTGTTATATTGTATATGTGCTATTTGTGTATTTGTTGCACCGAAGTCTTGTGGAATGATATTTTGAGCTATTGTCTGTTGGAACACTGCATATGAATGGTATGATTAAAGTTAATAATAAATAATAAATTAAAACCACTTGACTTGACATTTGTCTTTTCTTGTCAAATTAAAGCTGCTCTTTATTTAGTGGATATTTCTTCAAGCATGAACAAATAAATAAATCATGAAATCTGGCTATAATAGACTTCAGTTCTGGACCAAATGCAACGATAACATTGCACCTCAATTTGATTACAACAGATTTACATCATTTACTAAGCCAGCTATAAAACTTTGTCTTATCAGATTAGATTAAATGAACGTTATTAATCCAAAGGGGAAATTCACATGCATACAGCAGCAGAAACATAAAAACAATGGGAGACTCACAGGACAAATAATATTGCCAATCAATCAATTGATATGTAAATAACAATAAATAAATAAACAAATAAATAAATGTGTATTCAGATATTTCAAAATGGTATTTCATAACAAACTTAATGAGTGCCCTGGAAGGTAGCATTGAAATGCCTGATATATATATACACATATATAGCAATTATACAGCCTACCACACCACCATGCAAATTATGAGATGGCTGAGATCGGATGATGGCCTTCTTGCTGGCCCAAAGCCTTTCTTTGTAATTGTTGGTGAGCATTAGTTTAGTGTGGATGCTGCAGCTCTATAGGTCTTTTCATGAGACTTCATCTACTTTAATATTTAAATCAAAAATGAAGACCCAGCTCTTCTATTTTGTTTCCCAGAATTGCACACCTGTAGTCACTGCTCAGGACAGCAGTGAACACAGCAGCTGTGTATAGCCTGGCATTATGATGCTGTAGGGTCAAATGTCTATGAGGTTCAAGCAAAGTTCCCTTGACAGGTCTTCCTGCTCCTATACAAGCAGTGGGAAAGCCTGTCCATTAGTGTACTTTGACTGATGGGAGCCTTGAGTCTGGACCAGTCTAATGTGTCACTTAAGGGAGGTCAGATCTTGCACAGTCATCTGTCCTGCCATTCTGCGAAACTTCTCTGCAGTCAGAACATAATGGTGTGGCTTAGTGTCTGGCAACACAAGAACATCATATGCCTAATGTGCATTTTCTGCCTCACTCCGCGCTGTCCATGCCGCAGAGAGTTTAAACAACTTGGCACATCCACATAAAAATGACAAGGGGTGAGTTTTCTTGAAGGCTTTTACTGGACATACCACATTGTAAAATGAAATATATACAAAAAAAACATACAGGTATACAGTGCATCCGGAAAGTAGTCGCAGCGCATAACTTTTTCCACATTTTTATATGTTACAGCCTTATTCCAAAATGGATTAAATTCATTTTTTTCCTCAGAATTCTACAGAGTTTACTTGAGGTTTTTGCAAATTTATTAAAAATAAAAAAACTGAGAAATTACATGTACTGTACATAAGTATTCACAGCCTTTGCTCAATACTTTGTCGATGCACCTTTGGCAGCAATTACAGCCTCAAGTCTTTTTGAATATGATGCCACAAGCTTGGCACACCTATCCTTGGCCAATTTCGCCCATTCCTCTTTGCAGCACCTCTCAAGCTCCATCAGGTTGGATGGGAAGCGTCGGTGCACAGCCATTCTAAGATCTCTCCAGAGATGTTCAATTGGATTCAAGTCTGGGCTCTGGCTGGGTCACTCAGGGACATTCACAGAGTTGTGCTGAAGCCACTCCTTTGATATCTTGGCTGTGTGCTTAGGGTCATTGTCCTGCTGAAAGATGAACCATCGCCCCAGTCTGAGGTCAAGAGCGCTCTGGAGCAGGTTTTCATCCAGGATGTCTCTGTACATTGCTGCAGTCATCTTTCCCTTTATCCTGACTAGTCTCCCAGTTCCTGCCACTGAAAAAAATCCCCACAGCATTATGCTGCCACCACCATGCTTCACTGTAGGGATGGTATTGGCCTGGTGACGAGCAGTGCCTGGTTTCCTCCAAACGTGACACCTGGCATTCACACCAAACAGTTCAATCTTTGTCTCATCAGACCAGAGAATTTTGTTTCTCATGGTCTGAGAGTCCTTCAGGTGCCTCTTGGCAAACTCCAGGAGGGCTGCCATGTGCCTTTTACTAAGGAGTGGCTTCCGTCTGGCAGCTCTACCATACAGGCCTGATTTGTGGATTGCTGCAGAGATGGTTGTCCTCCTGGAAGGTTCTCCTCTCTCCACAGAGGACCTCTGCAGCTCTGACAGAGTGACCATCGGGTTCTTGGTCACCTCCCTGACTAAGGCCCTTCTCCCCCGATCGCTCAGTTTAGATGGCCGGCCAGCTCTAAGAAGACTCCTGGTGGTTTCGAACTTCTTCCACTTATGGATGATGGAGGCCATTGTGCTCATTGGGACCTTCAAAGCAGCAGAAATTTTTCTGTAACCTTTCCTAGACTTGTGCCTCGAGACAATCCTGTCTTGGAGGTCTACAGACAATTCCTTTGACTTCATGCTTGGTTTGTGCTCTGACATGAACTGTCAATTGTGGGACCTTATATAGACAGGTGTGTGCATTTCCAAATCATGTCCAATCAACTGAATTTACCACAGGTGGACTCCAATTAAGCTGCAGAAACATCTCAAGGATGATCAGGGGAAACAGGATGCACCTGAGCTCAATTTTGAGCTTCATGGCAATGGCTGTGAATACTTATGTACATGTGCTTGCTCGGTGTTTTTGCAAAAATCTCAAGTAAATGTTTTTCACGTTGTCATTATGGGGTGTTGTGTGTAAAACTCTGAGGAAAAAAATGAATTTAATCTATTTTGGAGTAAGGCTGTAACATAACAAAATGTGAAAAAAGTGATGTGCTATGAATATTTTCCAGATGCACTGTATACAGGTGTACAACCAAAGACAATAAAGAATGATTTACAAAGCAATACATAGCAGGCAGTATACATTAAAAAATAAAGCTTTAAAAGACACTTACAAAGCGAGTGATTTCCACGGTTGGATCAACACAAAGAGAAGTGCATAGACAGAGGTTCAAACTGCTGCATACCACAACTAACCAGATCCAGAGGTTTTTATACCTTAAAGATATGCTTCAGACGTGACCGAAACAAGAGATAAAGGGGTGTCTATGTGAGACACATAGGGTGTATTGAATTCAAATGTTTATTATGGGACCTACATGCTTTACGTGAGTTTCACAGACTTTTATAGCACCACTGTGAGTGTGGGACGTGACTGACTGATGTGTTAATAAATCATAAGATGAAGGGGGAGGACAGTTCAACAAATAATAGCTAACAACATGTGGGGAAGAACATGCACCATGCCAATGGCATTCTCCCATGCTTGTGATGACATACAAGAAACAACCGACTAAGTGTGTTTTTTTTGTCTTTTTTTGCCTAGACCTACATTTCAAATTAAGAACTTTTCAAAGATGACTTGATCAATCATTGTGCCACTTGGACCTCATTGGGTAAAAGTGAACCTAAACCAAATAGACAAGTTGTGAAATTACATTAGGTATAACAATAGTTTTCTTTTTTTCATTCACTTTATCATCAGTAGGTACAGTTTATTTATTTATAACCACCCCCCATCACCATTGATTTTGCTAACTTCTATTGTTTAGACTCTCAATAAGCTATAGATTGTTTTAAAAGTAAAACAGGAGAAAACTAAACATCACACAAAGTGTCATAAATCGATCTGTACACACAGTCAAATTAGAACAATTTCATTCAGTCAGACTGAGAAATTTATGATCTGCAGAAGGCAGGCATACTTCCTTCAGAAAACCCAGAATTCCAGTGAGAACAGGGAAATATAATAAAGAAATCACTGCTGTGAAATAAGACCCAAACACATTGAGGCTTGTCCTTCACCACTGCCTTACTTTTTATTTTTGTTTCACGAAAAGTAAATATTGACACAGTTAACAGGTTTTATGTGCAGTATTAGTTTTGAATTTAAATGTTATTGTTAATTTATAGTGTGAGCATTTTCCCAATTGAGAATAGATTAGACATGAATTGTATCAAACCATAAACATTATGCTCCCTTTGGCATATTAAATTGATCAGGAGCTGCAGAAAGGAAAATTATGCATATGGTGAGAGCAGAAGGCTATACTGTAATATTTAATTGGCCATTCTGGAGTTTTGTATTATTTTGTTTGTTTATTTCATCCTGTATATATCCTAGAAGCTAGTTATATTTATTGATTTTTATGAGGCATGTACAACCACATTTTTTTATAAATTATTGTGGCGGGTTGGATAATGGATGGATAAACTGAAATGAACACAATTTATTGCACTTGCATTAAAAACATCTCTTTTTTTCATTCTTGGATTGATGCATTTTTTGTTATCTGTGAGCAGAGGTAATTGAGTTAAAGTGTCGCTTCTCCTTTTTTTAACCTGAAAAGGAGCATTACCCAAGGCTGCAAAGTCATTAATATGATTGCTCTCAGTAAACAATTTTGTTTAATTCTATAGTTCTTGACAGTAACTATGGCTGACAAAAACCACGGGAGTTTGTTTTCTTTAAGGATTAACTTTTTCATGCTGTACTGACTACAAGAAAATAATTTTTGCCATATTATGTTATACATTTTAGAGATGTACTTTCCGTCTTTTCAGACAGCAGTGTGTGCAAGGCAGTAACTAACCATGGATGGGATGCAAGTGCATTGCATGACACATTTATTCACTCAACGCTATTGAACAGCTCAATATCAAACTAACTGCATATCAATGAACTGTGAGAGGGAGGAAAGACACATCAAGATAGTAAGAACACACAAACCCAACATAGAAAGCTGCTATGGCAGGTAAGAAACTAGAGCCCATCTGTTTCCAATAAGATGAAGTAGTCAATTGAGACAAGCCAAAGTAAGAAACTATGATGCACTAAAGGTTGGACTGCTGAATGTTTTAATTTGGAGAATTTTATAACTGCATGACAAAACATAACATACCATAACATTCTCAAACCCAGTTAATCCACTTTAAGGTTGCATGAAACTAAAGCTACACAGGCAGGAACCTCTGGAGTGCAAGTAAGGAACCTGCTCCAGGAGGATCAGCAGGACCCACCAAATTACCTTTTGGCAAAATTGCTCCCCAAGATCTTTTGTACTGGAGTAGTATGTTGGAAAATGTTGTAGGATTTTTGATTGATTAATAATCAATAAGACGGTAACCCAGAAGGATGCCGTAATAACATGGGATTTGAAAAAGAAATTTGAACTTGGTTAATTATTTATCAGTGTTACCTTTGGCAATGCAGATAATTCATCAAATAATTCTGCATTTTTTTATTTTATTACCTTACCTTTCTCTGTTGTAGGAGGGGTATCTGACCTTTAGACTTATATCAAGGTTACTGAAGCGCACTCATTTTAAGAAATAGAATAATGCAATTTATTAATAAACACAAGGTTTATAGAAATATTATAACTACATATATATGCAGGCAGAGTAGATAGACAAACATATAACATATAGACAGGCTTTTTACTGGTATTTAGAGTTCTACTTTGTGTTGTTGCTCCAGGTTCAAGTGGAGGATTCTTCATGTGTGGGAGTTCACTCTTTGTCTTTGCTACATGATCCTTGTTTGCTCTGTGCTGCCGCTTCTTCAGTTTGCCTCTTGCTGCCTTTTTCCACTTCATAGGGAAAAGGCAATACTCATTCTGGCCCAAGAGTTTATATGTTGAAGTTCCCTTTTTGAAGTAATCGCTGCTCCTAAGCAGACAGATCTCAATGCCTAGCTTGGCAGACTGGAACTCGGCTCTCAGGCTCACAAAGAGGAAAGTCTGTCAACTTCAGCTCATAGCTTTTAGATTCAGAGATCAGGATTCAGATATTTTCAGTCATTTTGGAGAATCCCAGAGAGGTTGGCCAGAGAGAATCCCCAGGGATTTCAGTGAGTGTCCATTCTCTCCTTTCATTTCACCTAGTTTTAGAGATGGGTTGCATGTGGCTTTAAAGGAAGGTTGAACCTTCTCCTGATTGGATTATAGTCACTTCCAGTTACAAAATCAGTGTCTTTTAGTAGGTGGTTTCTTCTGTGCATCCCTTGAATTAAAGGTCTTTGTCATTGCTTGAGTCCATATTTTAACTTCTGGCTTAAGATGTCTGTAGAAGGGCCTCTGGTGAGATGTCAGGTCAGCTCTGATTTACACCTTTATTATCACGTGAAGTCCAGGAAGATCCTGGTACAAGTTGGAGTTTAGTCATTTAGTTTGGAATGCAAATGGAGGTTTTGTGCACCTGGACACCTGCAACCCTGTTAAATCTGCTTTCTTATCAGGCCTGGTGTGCCACGAAAGACGAGCAGAATGGAATGCTTACTTTGTCCTGTAATGTCTTTATAAATTAAAGGTTTACTGTCATGAGGACGTCCATTCATGCATAGCTTCTACATTAGCATATTCATTATTAAATGTAACTACCTTGGGGCACACACGTTTATATATAAACTAGCTGTGTGAACCCATGCTGTAAAAAGCGCAGGGTCCTAGAAACTATTGAAATTGTCAGGAAAAAAAAAACGAAATATAGAGATGTCAGGTACTTAATAGGAACTACTCTGGGCATCTCTCTCCTAGGAGGTTTTGTTTTGCTGATGTAATCGCATCGCTTGTGCATTAGCAGCGGGAGGAGAAGTAAAAAGGATACCATTTTGCCGATGTTGTCTTTCTTCTGAGGTTTCATTTTGCTGAAGTGCTGGCCCCACTTCTGTTAGTGGCTAAGCAAGATTTCTGTTTCCTCGGAGAAGGACCCCTTAACCCGACTCCACCTCTCACTTCCGGGCCGGACAGACACACACACTTGCACGCATAAACGTTTATATATAAGAAAAGCAGATATTTTATATAAGCTGGGAGCTCGAAGTGCTAAGGATGTTGCTACAATTATTTTAATCAATTCAGAACTAAGAGCCAGATTACCTATAGGAAAGCTACAGTTTTTTTCTCTATTCACCTTTTCCATTCCAAGGCCATTGCTATAATGTTTAAGAATTCCAGGAGTTCCTTTTATTTTGAAATGAAACAAACAAATATATATATACACGTTTAGATGGTGTCTATTTGCCCTGGAATCAAAAGCTGTGAAAGTGTTGGTGTATGGTAGAAACTGGTTCAGCAAATGGACAGATGGATAGGTTGATGATTAAAATTATTAGTATGAGGTCCGAGTTTCAACAAAATGGGTTAGCCATTGATGAGCACCACCCGCTCCTGGTAATAATCTTATATTTTATTTGTTAATTTGCATATCATGAATACAATGTGCTATTTGTGTGTTTCTTTTTCTTCACACCGCCGCAACAATATTGCATCTTTTTTCTGCCAGTTCTTTCCAGTATGAAATTGAACTTCTTGAAGGAGAACATTTGTCTTGTTTTTTATTTAAAGCTGATAATCCAAGTTGAAGGGGGAGCTGGATATGTTTTTCAATTCTTTTTCTTTTTTTTGGATGCACTGTTGTCATTTTATTAATACTTTAAAGGTAAAATAGATAAGGAACAAGAGAAGCAGCAAGGCTTTTTGGGAGGTGCATTTGTTGTCTATATTTCACACTGCTCATGTCCTCTCAGACTGTATTCTTAATGCCATAATTAAGAGTTTAATTAGCTTCAACCATTTGTGTCATTGGCAGTCAGTTGTTCATATACTGTACCCCAGTGCCAATCAAAGCCTCTATGGAGCCCTAGGTGATGTTCCCCTTACGTTTCCAGAGCATTGCCTCTTAATCTTATGTCACTTAATGGATTGACCGGCTGAACTACTTCCAGTTGCTGTCAGTGTAGAGTGTGCATCTTCTCTCTATGTGTTTCTGCTCTGGTTTTAATACAGCTTCTGAAAAACAGTTAATTGTCCGTGTATGTGTGTGTGTGCACATGTTTGAGCTATCCCAGCAACAGACTGGTGTACAGCCAAGAGCTGCTTCCTGCTTTGCACCCAGTGTACCAGGATAGGCTCTCGTACCCCACATCCTTGAATTGGAGTAAGCAGGTTTGATTATGTTGTGTCATGAAATCTTTAGACTTACACATAATGAATACTTTAATGGACTCCACTTGGGACTATACTTTAAATTGTCACCTCTGTATGGTTTGAAATGTGTTTTCAGTTCATGACAGCTCATTCCTCAACTAACTTCAATCATGGATTACTGGACATACATTTTCAAATTCTACCCTGCCTAATAAAATACTCTGCCAGTTTTTACCTGCAAGTTTTTACCATGATCTCTCTATCTTGTATAAGAGGGGTGTTTACTGCTTAAATGTAGTTTTTACTAAAACTTTGTACTTGTCTGTATAATTATTGACTTTTTTCCACTTACCTTACCTCATTAACTATTGTATTTATCACCATTACTGAATTAGTCATCTCCTCTTTGTATGGAGTAAGAATTAGGAAATATTAAAATAGTAATAGACTGAATTAAGTTCTGTATCTTCAAGCTATAATAAGATTTATTATTTATTCTTAAAAGAACATATAGTTTATTTTTTTTAATGTTCTCAACCCTTGTCATTTAATTAGGTCCTGCAATGTGGTAATAGATTAGAATACCCATGTTGTTGCAGAGGCGGCGCAGTGTTAGCGCTACTGCCTCGCACTTAGGAGACCTGGGTTTGCTTCCCGGGTTCTCCCTGCGTGGAGCTTGCATGTTCTCCCCGTGTCTGCGTGGGTTTTCTCCATGTACTCTGGTTTCCTCCTACAGTCCAAAGACATGCAGGTTAGGTGAACTGGCGATCCTAAATTGTCCCTAGTGTGTGCTTGGTGTGTGTGTGTGTCCTGCTCAGGGTTTGTTTCCTGACTTGCGTCCTGTGTTGGCTGGGATTGGCTCCAGTGGACTCCTGTGACCCTGTAGTTAACATATAGCGGGTTGAATAACGTATGGATGGATGGATGTTGTTGCAGAACTCAATTTTAAAAGTTTAATCTTGTAAGCTTTTCCTATCTGCCACTTCCAGTCTTCCACAGCACAAATCCATATTGTAGTTTCTTCTTGATATAGTACTCTGTTATAAGCAATATATTCTTATTTTTTTTTATTTTTGTGGTCTTTGTTTCGCTTGATGTAGTGTTACTAAATGATAACTTGAAAGTACATTTCCTTCAGTTCAGGCCAGTGGTAGGGTACTGGAGCTATAATTATGCCACTTAATGCTAAATGTCTTCATCATTTAAGCATATACATTTCTTTCCTGTACTATTCTTATTATTTTGTATTCCATAATGACCCTGGTTATTTATTTACTAACTCTTTTGCAACTATGACCCAAATTTCTATACCCATTTTCATATCACCTAATAGAGCACACAACAGTGCAAACCTTGGCAATCTGATCTGAAGGAACAAAGGATATGGAGAAAGTTTTGTATTAAAATCTAATGTGTATCACCCCATCATTTGTAGAGAAGTAGTCTGTAATTTAAAGCTCTTAAATTTTACACCGCAACTTGGCTCTGCCTACCCATCTAACTATACAGAATGTCAGCTAAAGGACAACAGTACTCACATGATACACTAAGATCTAACAGATTCCATTTGATTGAACACACGATGAGCTGTGCTGCATACCAGTAAAATACTACTACTACAACTTTGATCCAGTTTGAAAATGGCTAACTTGTTAATTAAACAGTGGCCGGCCTGTTCCAACCTCTTTTTTTATATGTTATTGAATTTATTACATGCAAATAACATTCCAGTCAAAGTCAAATTTTACCAAACTAAGTTCAAATCAAATCAACTCCCACCCTTGAGAAAGAGAGCTAGGCCAACAGATAATTAAATAAGGGGCAGCCGGTGGTGCAGTGGTAGCTCTGCTGCCTCACAGTTAGGAGACCTGGGTTCACTTCCCAGGTCCTCCTGCGTGGAGCTTGCATGTTCTCCCTGTGTCTGCGTGGGTTTCCTCCCACAGTTCAAAGACATGCAGGTTAGGTGGATTGGTGATTCTAGATTGTCCCTGGTGTGTGGGTGTGTGTGTGTGTGCACTGTGGTGGGCTGGCACCCTGTGTTGGCTGGGATTGGCTCCAGCAGACCCCTATGACCCAGTAGTTAGGATATAGCGGGTTGGATAATGGATGGATGGATTAAATAAGGGAAGAGAATCCACTTCCTCAATGTAAATGCTTATTCTAAAATGTTATTAATTAGATCCTGCCTGGTTTTAAAAAAAAGTTTTGCACAGATCCTCTAAGAGAGAATTAGATTTTTTCCAATTTCAAATAATATATAACATCAGTTACCCACTGCCATAAAAGAGGTGGGTTTTCTTATATATGCCTCCAGGTTCTTCCATAATACATACAATAATAGCTGCATTGCTGAATCATGTATCTCTATACTAACTAACATCAGTTTCTACATACATTTTAATATATAAATTAAATGTGTTTAGATCTAATTCTTTTATGAGATTTTGGTGTTCCTCATAGTAATTCAATTTACAATAAAAGTACTGTAGATTGACCCCCATTGACTTATTGATGTTCAATTGCTCCCTGCAGAATTTGGATCATGAATTTTTATTCCTGCATTGATTCATTTTACTTTGGCTTCTCTTACATAAGCAACTTTACAGGAAGTATGAATTTAACATTTGCTCAGTGGGGAATAACTAGAGGTTTGATACAGTAGGTGGTTGTTAATGCAGGGAAATGCAGAGGTGTTCATTATTCATAGTTATTCTTTGTCATATAAAGAAACAGCTATATGACATCAATTTTTAAGGCCTTTCCTCTTTGTACTGTACTCAGTGTGTATGTTGACAATATTTTGCTTTGAAATTTCCAATAATTCTCCTGGTTTGAAAAAATTGTTCAGTATAAATCAAGGGACATTACGCTCAGCTCCTATAATACACAAGTGAGTCCACATGTCGAGTGCTGTGTACAATCTGATTACACTTCAAAAAAGACATGGCAGCAGTAGGACCTGTAAGGAGAAGAACAGACAAGTGCATCAACCCTTGATAAAAAGGATGTTCTACTTTGTCATGGTAAGGGCATTTTAGTAGAGAAGAATGAGAAGGGAACCTAATGCAAGTCTCCAAAATTCTTAAAGCTTAAAGTTAAGAAAATTGGTCTAGAAGAATTCTGTCACTAAGTAGTGAATCACACAATTGAAGACACCATTGAGAATCAAGAGAAAGCACTTAAAATAACAGAATCAATCAATCAACATTTATTTATATAGCACATATTCATACAAAACAATGTAGCTCAAAGTGCTTTACAAAATGAATAGAAAAATAGAAGACACAATAAAAAATAAACATAAGTCAACATTAATTAACATAGAATAAGTAAGGTCCGATGGCCAGGGTGGACAGAAAAAACAAAAAAAAAAACCCAAAGCTGGAGAAAAAAAATAAAATCTGTAGGGGTTCCAGACCACGAGACCGCCCAGTCCCCTCTGGGCAATCTACCTAACATAAGTCAAACAGTCCTCTTGTTAAGTCAAGAAGTCAAGAAGACATTCTTCACTCAGAGTCAAACCTACTAAGCCATTTGTATGAAATGGAAACCTTGACAACTTCAAGGATTAAGGTTTCTCAGTTAGTTTAGAAAATGGCAAAGAAGGAATGGTCTCTGCTTATTTGTATAATGTCTTGAAAATTATTTTACACATACATATTCACATTACTGAAAAGAATAAAGCAAACTGCATTTATTTCTGACTATAGAGAAAACAGAACCCTCAAGTAAGTCTTTATACAACCAAGCAGAACTGTTGTAATGCATCTTTGACTAACAGAACTAAACATTCCTGCCATTTTCAGCCAAAGGGCCGCAAGATGAGGTCCTATGGAATTGCTCTGAATTGCTCATTCCACTAACTAACTCCCAATCTAACAAAGAAACTCTACGTATCACCATTATTATGAATATCAACCTAATCTATGAATGTGGCCCCATTACCTTTGCTTTGAGTAATGCCTCTGGTGCATTTCATAAAACTCTGAAAAGCTGAACTCCTACAGGACAATGTTATTCGGAAGAATGATGCTGGTCTATTTTAATGCTGATGGTTTATAGCTCCATGCCATGTTTTGAGTTTCATGTTATGGTAGCAACATTGCAGTCTTTCTTGGCTGATATACAGAAATGGCTTACTGTACATTTCCTTAGGATAAAAATGTAAAAGTGCAATCACTGACAGTCCTACAAAAATTTGAAAACGTATTTCTCTTTTGATTGATAACCACACTGAATGGTTATTTGTATGTCATTTTGTTATTGTCCCGAACTTTAGGTTTACACTACAGTTCCATGTAGGCAATGTAAATAAGCCATATCTTGTGACTTCTCTTTCCTGTTGTCTCCTCCTCAATAATGTTTTTAAATTAATTGATGCTAACCCGTCTTCACAGCTGGACTACTACTTGATGCTACAAGCCTGTCTAATTCAAAAAACATTTGTCAAGCTTCAAGAGTTCAAATTGCTGCTTCATTAATAATATGATCTAAGCTGAGGCATCATGCCGCTTCAATCTTATGCCATCTGTTCAAGCATTCAGTTTCATTTGAGGTTAATTTGGAATCATTAACTTTCATTTTAAATACCTGCATAACCTTGCTCCCTTCATATTAAGCTGAATTTCTGTACTCATATACTGTATTCTTTGCTACTCTGCATGGCTTTTAAGAATTATTCTTTTTAACTTTTACAAAATGCATTTTGCAGGGTTAGAGGAAGTATTGAGGTCTTTTAACTCTGACTTCAGAATTCAGAAAAGACCTCCTTTTCTTTTGAATATTTGCTCACTTTCTGAACACAAATATACCATTCCAGGGTCAAATGAAATCAGGACCTGTCTGAAAAATGTTAATTGCATATGAGGAGTGAAAACCTTGGTAGTGTCCCAGAACAAACACTCACACATACAGAATCATCTTGTGGAAGGGCAATTCCTTGGCTTAATGGGCAGGGGCCCATTTTTGAATAAATAAACAAATAATGGATGTGGACATTTTGAGGAGTGGAGCAGATGCGAGTGATCTGCTGAGAAGACGGCCCATCTCTGGGTTGATGCAAGGTAGTTAGCCATCCATGCGTTGCCTTGCTGGCATGTGTAGGCGGTCTGATTGTCTCATTATCAACCCAGGGAGGCAATCCTGCGATTGCACCTGCAACCACTCCCCAATATATAAAAGGGGAGCACAGGATCAAAAAGGGGAAAGACAAGAAATGAATGGAGTCAGTGAGGCTCAGACTGGGAGCCACAGAGTGAGCACCATGGCCTTTGGGTACCTGGGCCTTAGGTTCGGTTCAGTAAGCTTTATTGCAGCCATGGAGTGGCAGGGGCCTGGACAAGTAGAATAATTGTTGTGCCTATAGATTGTCATTGTAACGACATTCTGCTTTTTGAAGCACCTTGGATATGTACAAATATGAGGCATATTTTCCACCTGATAATCTTTTCATTCGCTTTCTTTCAAAGTCGTTCACCGTGCTCAGGTGGAATGTTGACATAAAATGAGGCCAAGATAGCCAGAGAAAGAGCTATTACTGGACGGGACTCCTGACTGATGAATTAGGGGAGAGGCAGATCTTCAATTCCAAACAACATTCTCATTGGAGTGCACTCCCCATTGTGTCTTTGTTATCTCTGTTCCCCAAAAAAACATAAGATTCAAATACTACTAATAAAACAGGGTAAATAACAGATAAAAAGTAACTATTTTTGGGTTGAGTGCTTCATTGATGACATGTTGTTTGATGAATTTTCATTTCAAAATGTAAATATGTGCAACTATAAAGGAGCGTGTCTTCGTAATATTATACTTTAGTAAGGATTCCTTCTTTGGCTGTGGTTCAAATTCATGTTTTTTGTCACTTTTGTTCAACTCTTGATTCTTTTATATACGCAGATAATGTGTATCATTCTTCGTTTTTGATTTTGTCTATGTATGTAAGCTGCCTTTACAATGTTCCATGTGTTTTGAGGGTGGGGCCACCTGCCAATCACCGCCAAATACCGCCCTCCGCTCTGTAAAACCACAGGGTCTCCCACAGTTCCAGGTTGTTCATTGTGAATGCACTCTGGAATTGATAAATTCTTGTTGTGCTTTGTGGTTTTCTGAATGACTTGATTTTTGATTCTCTTGCTGTTTTTTAAACCACTCTTTCTGGATATCGCACTGGGGCTGTGTTTACTATGGATTGCATTATTGTTTTAGCAGCTTTGCCTTTGCCCTTTGGAGCTTCATTCTTGTTACACCTAAGAATTTCCACTGCTTTATGATCTTCAGCACTCTGTGCATAGACTCATTGAAAAGCACTTAATAAAAATCAGCTGAATTGAAACTGAATTGAATCATTTGTGCCAAGGTAGACACAGGCTTCATGTGTATTGAAAGCATGTACTGAAAGTGCTGAAAGAAAATATTAGGCAGTTAATACAAAGGTTGCCCAAAATGTTTTGCATTAAATTTTTTCTTGCTAGTATATTAGCCAGTATTGTTTAAGTGTGATATCGACATCATGTTGCATGTTCGTCAGACTTGCAAGTAAGAAATTCACTATACTCTGTACACATGACAACTATTACTACAACTAAAATCAATTTTTCTACATCATTTCTCTTAACTTTAACAGCATTGCACCAGTAAAAAACAAGAATGGGTACCTCCTTTCAAAAGAAAAAATAATGTGGCTACTGTTTTACAGCCATACTAGAGCAGGTCTGTGAAGTTCACTTTTCATTTCTCAGTACTTGCAATATGTTAAGTTCAATGACTAGCACTGTTTAATTAAAGAATTGTCTCTGTATAAATTGTTTTAATTTTATGGTGTTTATAGATCTCATTATGACAAGTAACACACCATGTTCAGTCAAGAATGCAGGTAAATGGGTAATCTGCATCCTGCTCAAGTAGATTTTATACGTTATAGTCAAGCTAGATGAGTATGATATACAGTTATTAGCTGGAGGATACAATGATTTGACATTTAAACTGAAAACTCACTTTCCCAATTATTTCCAAAAATTATCAAGGGGTGCACATCCTTCTACAGATCTACAGGGACCTGTCAAATTAACCACAGAATAAATTACAAAACATTTCCTATTATTTTCAGGCATAAAAATGGTTGTAACCTTATTTGGTAATCTTCACAATTTAATGAGGATTATGTAGTTAGTTTTTTTTTTTCAGGACCCATATATTGTGCAACCCGCAGCTCAGACCTTAGTTGAGACATGTTGCTTGGACATCCATGGACTGTTACAAGAGATGGAGCAACCTGGAAAAACCATTAAAGTAGCCCAAGCAGTGGATGGAAAAGACAGGCATGAGTTGAGAGAACTTACTTGCAAGATCTTCGGAGGCACATCTCCGTTTCGAAGGTCTGTTGGCCTGGGTGCATGGGCACCAGTGAGTCTTGGGAAGAACCTGCCATTGGATTAGCTCATGGAATTGAGAAAAATGAGGCGGAAGGTGTTACCTGAGATTAACTGAGTTATGTGAGATGGAGCCAGCAGCATGAATGAGCAGAAAGTGGGTGAAGTAGTTGAAAATGCGTATAATAGAATAGCAGGAGTTGTGGAAGATCAGGGTTGCAACAGTAGAAAGGAAATGGTAGTTAAGGCCACAGAAGAACCAATAGTCTCTTTAAGGGACAATCAACCAGATGTTGACTAATTATTGAAATCATTTCTAACCTGGGGATGGTATGATGTTATTGCTGTAGAGCCAGAGCCTATCCCTTGGAGTAGGACATGGCCCAGATTTGGTGGGATGCCAGTCCATACCCTGTACCTCATACTCAAACAAGACCAATTTTGACTCTCCATTCAATGTGTCCTCTACAACTTTAGAACATTGGAGGACAACACAGAAAAATAACTTGTGTAGACATGGGAAAGACATGCCCACTCCACTCAGAGATTGACTAGGAATTTGAGCTTGAGACTCTGGCACTCTGAGAAGGCATCACCAAATACAGTGTCACTCACCAATACATTCATTACAGAATATATTAAAAGAAGACAACAACTATGGTAATTTCTATCTGTATAATGAATAAAATGTTTTAAAGAGAATTAAAAATAGATTAAACTTTTTCTATCCACTGCTCAGTCGTGAAGATATTATCTAAAACAGCTGTTTTCAACCTTTTTGTCTTGTAAACTGAGAAACTCTCCATGGGTCAAGGAGATGAAAAATATAATAAACTTCTGAAGTGGAAATTGCCTACATAAATAATATCAGAGATTTTACCATCCAGATTTGTTAACATTGGATCAGAAGTGCGGGTCCTTCCTTAGAGTTTCCTGTCTCCAGATATAGTAACATTAGATGAGACAGCGGTTTTATCTTTGGTGTTTTGAGCAACCAGAGAGAACATGAAACCATTTTTCTTTTGAAATGTTATCTACAAAGTGTTCACATTGGCTAAAAAACATCATTTGGGAATTCTCTGATTTTTGCATAACCATGGGCCGTCGGTAAGGAAACATTTTTAGGTTCTAAAATAATTATTGAATTACATAGTGCTTTGTGGATGAACTTTGCATTTATTTATTTAAAGTTTATATTTGTAACTGGATAAAACAATTTAGAGGCTTTTAAAATTAAGATAAAAGAAACTATGTGGCAAAACACTCAGAAACTGACAAAATTAACTGCACCAAAAGTCAATTTTAAAGTTTTAAAAAACATTTAATGAGTCAGGAAAACATCAAATATGTGTCTCATTTAGTGGAAAAACATGTATTCTATTTGTTCAAAGGCAAAAGGAAAATATGAAAAAAAAAATATTTCATGAATGATTTTGGCTAGCCTGAATTAAAAAAAAATGCAGTATATATACTCTGTTTAATATATATTCTTATTAATCATCCTTTCAGCTTCTGTGCCATTGCCTCTAAGCTGTTAATAAATCAGGGGTTGGCTTGGAACATGCATTTGATATTCCAAGTCTAAAAGGAATTCAAACCAGTTAAATATACTGACAGCCATTTGTAGAAATTCTGCTCTAAATTTGCCAGGTGATTTGATTAATACTGCAAATAAACTACAGTCTGTTTCATGATAATATAATCAGTAATTTCAATTCGATTGCTGTGATAAGTAATCTTGCCAAACGAACTGTAAGATTTTTAATTGAAGTGAATATGAGTATAAGGCAATCTGTCAAATAAATACAAAGGAGTTTATTAATATGGAAAACAGAACTTTGCTTACAACAACAGCCAGTAAATGATGAAAACCACTGATACAATCTGATGCCAGTGTAACAAGAAAAAGCCACATGTGATATGTAAAATGTACATTTAAATACTAATTATTTAACTCTATTGAGCCCATTTAGCTTACAGAATTCCTGGTTCTACCATATGAATTAGTCTGTGTCTTAATACCTAAGCAACACAAATATTTGAGAATGGCTGGAATAAGACACAATTTGCAAAAAAGGATAAATTATAAACTCTCCATCTGGGAAAACTCCCATCAGTAATATGTAGGGAGATACAGTGATTAATGCTGTTACTTCAGTGCTCCAGCGGACTAGGTTTGATAATCAACTCGGTCTTTATTTGTGTGGAGTTCACATATTCTCCCCTTGTGTATCCCTCATTTTTCCTCCCACATCCTAGTGAGATTCAGTCTAGAGATTATCTGGAAAAAAAAAAATCCTGGTCTAAGTATGTGCACATGAGTGTATATGACTGTGTGTTTCCTGCGAGTATCTGGAATCCAAAGCCAAGGTTGGTGGCTAGTATACTGTATGTGTGTGTGCGTATATATATATATGTACATATACAGTATGAATAATTTTTTATTTGATTTTAAATAATAGGAAGAGGATAACAAATTAAAAAACACTTTCATATACAGTATATAACTGAAACCCCACCACTGGCACCTACCTCTACCCATCCTTCCCTGGGGCTATACAAAAGAGAACAGAATAAAGTTTAAATTAATAAAACATGTAGGTCCCTGAATATATATATCTAAAGGTGCTAGATATACTGTATATATAAATGTTTATTTGCAAATATATTATATAATATGTGTGTAGTAGTGTGCAGCAAACAACGTGCAATTACAAGTATGGAAGATACTTGTCAACAGTGGTGCCGACCAACTGGCAATGTTCTTCAGTCGAATTGTTGATGAAGGCAAGGTCTCCAAACACTGGTCTGCTGGCACCATGATCCTGATATGGAAAGGTAAAGGAGAAATAAGTGAATGTGCAGCCTACTGCCCGATTCAACTATTCTGCCACACCATGAAGATCTTTGAATGAGTGCTGGATAGATGAATATAAAACATCACGACCATCACAACCAGCCAGTGTGGTTTCAGCGGCCGTGGTATGACTGATTCAATACATGCCTTACACCTCCTGATGGAGAAGCATCAAGGAAAGAACTGACCACTCCACCTGATCTTCTTGGATCTGGAGAAACCATTCGACTGAGTCCCTCATGATCTTATAAGACAAGTAGATGAAGATTCTCTATGACAAGTCCACCAGTGTCATATCATGACTGGCATTTCACTACCTTTCAACATCAGTGTGGGTGTCCACCAAGGACTGGTGCTCAAGCTGTTCAATTTATGTATGGACATGGCCACAGCGGATCTCCAGATGCTGCACCCATGGACACACCTGTATGCTGATGACATTGCACTCACGGATGAAACCAAACAGGCCATAGAAAAGCCTCACAGAAAGGTGGAAAACAAGACTCGAAGTAAATGACCTTGGCTTGAACATCAAGAAAAGGGAACACATGGAATGTGACGCGCAGATCAACAGCAATATACAGATCAATGGCTAGGAACTCAAGAAGGTCACCAAATTTAAATAACTTTGCTGATCTGCAGTGACAGCGATACGCTGCCAGACACCAAAGCCCGAACTAACATGGCTGGCTGAAGTGGCAACAGGTTACAAGGGTCCTCTGTGATCGCAAGATTCTAAACTGTCTCAAGGTGAAGATCTACAAAGCAGTGGTCTGCTCTGTGGCCAAGTATGAAGCCGAATGTTGGCCAGCCATCACCAAGCATGAACAAGTGTTATGCAATACATCATGGAGATGCAAATGCTGTGGTGACTCTTGGCCTAGCCAGATTTGACCATATCATGAATGAAAATGTTCAGGGGATCCTGACTGTGGTGCCAATCAAAAAGAAGATGCACAGTGCACACCTACAATGGTATGGCCACGTCATTCACAGTGATGACAACTCAGTGGCCATGAAAGATTTACGATTGAGCCTACCTGGCAAATAGCCACACAGGAGACTAAATCTAGGGAAACATGTGACAAGTTGATTTTGCCCCCAAAGATGCCCTCCATAGAAACAAGTGGCAAAAGCTCTGCTCAACAGCTGACCCTGCACATGCGCGGGTTAAAAGCTAGGAAGAAAACGAATTGTGTGTAGACATGTGTGTGTGCATGAAAGACAGATTAAGGGCTTTGATGAAGGTAATTTTTCACCACTCCAGGCACTGTTTGATTTCCTCACTCTCTAGTAAACAAGATTGAAACCTCTGCACCAAAACGTCCAAACTCCATTTTTTCATTTTCACCTATTTTATGAGATTGAAATATTTTCAGTTATACAGTGTTTGCCCAAGGACTCTGTTCTCTCATTGCACTAAGCATGTTTACTAGTGACACAGCTTTAAACTAAACAGCATCAAAGGATGGATAAATAAGTGCATTTATCTGAAGTGCATTTATTTGTTATCTGAAGGTGTAATATAAGAAAGTATGAAGTAATTATTTAAATATTTAGGAGAAGGCTATGAATGTTTATCATACTTTTAACATAGCGAGAGAAATACTTAATGCATGGGCCCTGCTATTGATCGTCATTAGTGTGGGATGCAAGTTGGGGCTTTTACCCTGTAAGTGTTCATCAGTTTCATGTGATTAAGCAGGTAGGGATCCCCAGGGTCAGTTGGAATGGATTCATTATCAGGAAGATTTTTGACTGACACAATATGCACAATTAAGTATATATTTAACTATACACTGAATGTGCAGTAATGTCATTTTTGGTACATTTTACAATAAAATTGCCAGCTTTGTTTTATTTTTATTTGTACAAATGTGCTTTACCTAACTATGCTTAGGTCTGAACAAGTTAAGTCTGGGTAATCATTAAACTGTATAGTTATGTCACACTCCAAAGAACAATAAACAGAATCTGAGTGTTGTCTCTTATATATCTGTAAGCAATTACAAGCACATATTATACATGAGCATCATTATATTATTATGAAAACACAGATAGTAAATCCTAAACCTACTTTTAGAATAAAATAAGACTAATAAGAGCTGATAAATATATTGTTAACTATGCTGTGGATAGCAAACAGATTGTACTGTTTAACAAAATAATGCATACTGCAGCACTAAGTAAATCTGTTATGCAGTCATTCCCTTGTCTGACTATCTTTTTTTAACTGTCCAAATGATGTATCACTTCCCTAAACATGCTTTCTGCTGCTCTGGTCTGAATTCTACATCAGATTCTGCAAAGGGAAATGTTTTATTACCTTTTATCAATACTGTCATTATTCATTTTGGTTCAGAAGCCACAGGTGCATATATCTACACAGCTGACCTTTAGAAGCACCTCTGACTGTTTTAATTTTTTAATATAAGAATTAATGTGTCACAGCTCTTCAGTATGATAGGGGAAAGAAGAGTTTATATTATAATACTTAACATGTTGTATGCAAAGTGTGTAGTTTGGGCTCATTTAAGCTCCTTTTAAAAATGTATAGTTCCCCAACAGTTTGGATACCATTTTCAGATTTCAAATCACGTATAGTAAATTTACTTCATCGCTTTAATTTATTGAATTTACTTTTCTTCCAACAACAATGAATGTTTATAATGATAGAATCCACACTTTCAAATTGCATCAAACTGTGAATTTTCCAAGAATTCATTCATATCTGTGCCTTTTTTGGATCTTTGAGCATTTCTGCTTCATAACATGTTCCTGTTCTCTCAGCTCACCCACCTTTGCCTCAGTTTTGGTTTCTCAGTGTCTGCTTCATTTAGTTTTATACACAGAGCTTCATTGCTGGCCAAGCACTGTGACACCTGTTCCTTCAGGAGGCGAATATCCTCCTGCACTGCTCGGTTATTTTGTACACATTCACCGATCTCCACACCTTTTCTGCCCATCTGCTCTTTCACAAGCTTTATCACTTTTAAAGCATCTTCCTGGGTGTGGAGTGCTTCTCTCAGTTGACTCACCTCTGCCTCTGCCTTCTGCTTTGCTCTCTCAGCATGCATCAGCTCTGAGCAGAAGGATTCATTACTGGCCAAGCACTGAGAAACTTGTTCCTTTAGGAGGCGAATATCCTCTTGCATTTCCTGATTATTAAGCACACATTTGTTGATCTCCTTATCTTCTCTGCACATCTGCTCCTTCATTGATCTTATAACATTTAAAGTGTCCTCTTGGTCCAGAAGCACTTCCTTCAGCTCACAGACTTCTCCCTCTGCCTTTTTCCTTTCACTCTCTGCATGCTTCAGCATTAGAGAGAATGCTTCATTACTAGCCAAGCACTGAGACACTTGTTCTTTCAGGATGTGAATATTCTCTCGCATTTCATTATTGACTTTCTTCATTTGCCAGATGTTGCCTTCTATTACCCACAGTTGCTCTTTAATGGATGTCTCAGTGTAACTGTCTAGTACAATTCTTTCCTTCTTGTATTCATCTTCGTCAGTTAATTTCTGTCTGCAGTCCTCCGGTGACCTGCTTCGCTTCATACTCAGGTCTAATGCTTCTAACTCTTTGTCACTGGAGTCATTCATTGAAGTGCTTTCCTCTTCATTCATGTCTTCCACTTTTACATCTTCCTCTATGCTGCCTTCCTGTGCCATATTTTCTTTTAACATCATATCCTCCACTTTTACATCTTTTTCAGTGTATGCACTTTCTGTTTTTTTTGGTTCCTCTACTTTTAACTTCTCACTCAAGTGACAGAGTGGCTTTGGCCTCTCTGTGGGGGCAAAGGAGACGTGAGCAGTTGTTCTTGGTCTTGTTGACCTAAACCTCCACTGTTGACCTACAAATGCAACAGCAACTGCCACAAGCATAATGCATACCAGTGCCAAATCAAAAATCTCAGTGGAGCCTTCCAGTATTACAGGATTTATCATATCAATGAACATGGTAGATAGAGTGGCAGAGCTGAGTGCAGTGTTAAAAAAGGCACACATACTGGCAGACACCCTAACACACTTATACAGCTGCTTATCTGAATACAGCCATGGGAAAATGAAGAGGGGAGTTGTCATACACAGCTTATATGCCTCCTGGGTTGCTAGGCAACATCGGAACACTTCAAGACCTTCTAGGTTGGGTTAGGCTAACAACCCAAACAAGAAAAAATAATATTTAAACTGGAGTCATTCCTGGACAGATGTGTTCAGATATATTGTGGCCATACTGTCAAATGCTGCTGGTCTGGCCTGGCATATGAGTGCATGCTCCTAAGCACACCCCAGCCCCAAGCAGACTGCTTTTTTTTTTTTTTTAATATCCATTCATTTATTGAACCTGATTTTTCTAATACAGAGCCTGTCATTGTGTCATCAGACAGATACAAAAAAGGATTGAATGCCAGCTCAGTGGTTTACCATATATACTCTTGTTTAAGTTCTAATGCGTATAGATTGGGTCTTGATTTTACCATATAATTTCCAGTATTTTACAATGTCCATTGTATAAGTCGATTGCAGAAAACTCACGCTATTGGTCCAAGAGATTATGACATGCTAACGCTCACCTGAGAGAATAACCATGGAGCACACTGCCTTTTTTTTCTAGGTATTGTGCCCGAACTATTCTGTAGCGACATTTGCACTGTTTTGTGGTTTTTTTGTATCTCACACCCTCTTACACCTTTATTGTAAGAGCATCCGTTATCTATGATAGAGCGTTCGATCAGAAGAAAATATGAAGCTGGTTTTAAATTAAAAGTCGTTGAAGTACCAAAAGAAATTGGTAACTGCACTGCTGCAACAAAATTCAATGTGTCTGAGAAACTGGTGCGAGATTGGAGGAAGTAAGAAGATGTAAAAAGAAAAATTTAAGTATCGTTATTTTGAACGGGCATATAAGTCGAGGTCTGATTTTATGATCAATTTTTTTGTGTTTCAAGACCTAACTTATAAGCGAGTATATATACAGTATTTATTTGTAGACGCAATACAACCAAAACTTCTCAAAGACCAAATCATATCATGGAATGGAATGCCAGGACATTGCATGCAAAAAGTGAATTTAGCCATATTTAAAAGCATATCTTTAGAAGGAACAAATTAACTGCTAGAGAAATACGAAGTGAATAAATGAACATTAACTAATAAATACATTACACACCCCAATTTAAAGGCAATCCGAAAACCTAAAACTGGACAAAGAATCCAATCATGGTGAAAAAATACATTAACACTTCTAGAAACTGGTATTATGAAGGCATTTTCTGCATTTACATTGCCATTACATAAAACAATTTCAGGTATGTTTTTACTACTTAACCATACACATAACCGTAAGATTCTGAGGTTATGCTCATCAAATTCTATGTACTACTACTATTACTGTAAATTTAAAGTCAGTGTTGTAAATCAACATGCTATATTAAATGTATTACATTATTTTCAGCACTCCGTCCATATTTTGTTAAACTGATATATAAAGTATTACTTTTCTACTACAATTTAAAATGTGCTATAAAGTCGGAAAACACAAACTAATATGAAGAGCCAGCAACTCAAAAAGAAGCATATCATACACTAATGGTCACTGGCTAATTTTAAATGCTGACAAAACTCTTGTTTAAATGTAATCACTGACTTCACCACGTGGGTAAAGCTAAATATAAAATGCATTACTGTTTATAAATATGTTTAGGTATTCAAATGTAGTAGCCACAGTAGAAATATTGTAACATGTACAACATAAAGTGAAATGCAAGACATTATCTTACCAGTGCAGTGATTAAAAAGAATGCCTCGATGTTCCTCCGAGCTATGTTATCTGAAGATACTGTATATACTCTTCACATGAAGGCTGTTCCCATGAAAGGAATACTCCATCTGAAAAATAATTTTATTTTTCATCTCGATCAAAGTCTTCATCATTACATTTTTTTGAATATCTCATTATTATTGAAAATATTTGGTGAATAATTGATTTTGGGAAGATGCACTCTGGTATTTTTTTTAACTCTTCTTTTATTTGTAAAATGTTTCTTTGTTAGATATATGTTTTATTACAATCATTTCCACACACTGTGTATTGTGTACTAACATTTCCCAAAGATTATCAACCAATCTGTAATGAATATGAGATACTATGCTTACTTGGGGTAGTGGTTTTATTGGGAAGGCCAGTTTTGAGAATGCTTGCTTGGCATAAATGCAAGAATAAATTAAATGGTTGGGAGGAGTAGAAGGTACTTCCGGTCTTTTTTAATATTATAAAAATGTAGCGGTGCCACATAGGGGCTTTCACTTGTTAATAAGTATATCCTGTTTGGTGACTGTTACATGTTAATAACAACACTGGTCACACAGATTCCTGTTTTAAATATGGGGTCTACATCTTTAAACAGGTTTACATGGATGCGGAGGGGCTCATGGAATTTGTAGTTTGGGGTTTATAGGCACATAAACCCAGAAGAAAAGGAGGTGGAGGGACTTTTTGGATTTATTCATTTTTCTAGCCGACTTCATCTTAAGCAGCACCTAAACCCCTTGTATCAACTGGATAATCACAGCGGAGAAGGATTGTGCATGGCCACCAGATTTGCAAAGTGTATCAGGCGGTGGCTTCTTTTTTCCCCAATCCAGTCCACCGATGTTCTTCGTGAAGAGGCACACCTCAGAAGACCATTTACCTTGTGGACTGGTGATAGGACTGTGTTATCTATCCATGTTCTGGGAAATAGTTTAATAAAGGAAAGTATTCATATGGAGGTGCAGAGCAAGATCTGCGTTGCTAGAAGCAGAATATGCTTCTATGAAACGACTATTAAAGTGACGAAATTATAGCTAAAAGTTTTTATAAAAAGGTTCAAATCATCACAATGGAAACATTTATTCTGTACAAAAGGATACCATTTTACAAAGATAAAAGTCGAGCTGATGTTAAAAAGGTATAAAATCAATATCTAAATATGGCAAGAATGTCTAAATTATTAAATAATATTAAATAATTTTTAATGTAACTCCTCTTCAGATTTGGTATTAAAGCAAATGCTAACCCCCAGAAAATAAGTATTTGCTATAATTAATTGGCTAAAGCTGGTGTCATGTAGTGGGATCAATCACAACTACGGTGGAGATCCCAGTAATCCTAAACTAAAAAGGTTACTTAAGAATAAGCTAAGCATTAAAAGTTACATTTTAATTTAACCTCCACCTTGACAACTACTCAAGAGATTCTTTCAGGGATAGCCACACATCCTAATGTTTAATGGACTTAGAAATGAATTCACAAAGTCAAATAATACTGCTAGAAAGAATGAAGGCAAAAATGATGCTTTATAAAGTCATAAAATAGCTTTCAATCACAATAAATTGTCCTGGATAATGCAGGAACATTTTTTAGAATATATTTCTATTTTCTGTGGATATAAAGATTACTGTGTGGGTTAAGGTATAATTTTGTACTTCTGAAAAACAGGTTATGCTACAAATTAACAAGAAGTAGTCAAGCTATCAAAGATAATGACCCCTCAGACAGACATGGCTACCTGCAATATTAAAGTTAAAGAAGCTACAAATTACATGTGGCACTGGTATAGTAAAAGGCAAAATTCATTTAGGCAGCTTGTTGCATATACTGTATGTTACATTGTGCCTATGTTGAGTTTTTGGGTGTGTTGAGATCTTCTTGTTGGGATTGTATCAGTGACACTATTAAGATAAAATATTTTTATAAGATTTTAGTGTACTACATACACATAATACACTTTAAGTTAAACTTGATAAACCATACTTTATCATTTACTTCTTTGTTACAAAATACAATTATGAACACAGGAAGAGTCTGAAATTCAATTTTTAGGATTCACTAGGACAACTTAAAAGCTGGAATTTTTCCTTTCTGTCTTCTGGATATCATGCTTCTTAAGTGAACTTAGTTAAATACCTAGGTGGCAAACACTATTGAGTCAAACATAAAACAAGGCTTATACCTTTATTAGTTTAGGTTAGATTATACTTTATTTGTTCCCAAGGAGAAATTAAAATTTTACAGAAGCTCACAGAAACAAATGAATGAATGAATGCATACTGTAAACAAATAAATTCAACAACACAAATTGCCTCCAACTCCTCATAAGATACACATAAAAACTCTCACCTTGACAACTAAGACCTGCTGATGCTAATGTGGACGTGTAGGTGACATTAGGTTAAGATCAGACCTGCACAGAATGTACCACAGGTTTTTTATATTTAAATTCATTAATATTTGAATGAATATCCTGGGTATGACATTATACTGCATCTGGCCCTGCAAGCAGTCCTCCAACTTCCTGGGAAATCATGGGGGTTGGTGGCAGGATGGCATTCCAGCCACTGTAAAAAAAACTTCACACAGCTCTGAGATGACAGTAAGGACTCCTTTTTGCTCTCAGTGGGAGTAGCTCTGTTGCAGCTGCCCATAGGAAGGCTGCTCGCATCATGAAGGGTGTGGGGGAAAGCCCTTGTGGTGTTATGGGTCCACAGCTCGTTGTGCAAAAGCCATTCGTTTTAAATAAATGATCGCGGCTTAGCGAGGGGACGTTAGGCCATAGTGGGCCGCGGGACGATCCGTAGGGTGGGCGTTTCTCACCTAGTGGACAGGTGAGGAACTGCCCACATTTGTGATTGTCCCGTGGCTAATGCTGCAGCTGCTGTGGCCCTCGTCATTTAAAAAGAAGCGTGAGTCGGTTGTAGAGAGGATGAAAAAAAGAATGAGATCAGGAAAGAAATGAAAGGAAAGGAGAGGACGGAGGTTACAGGGAGCGAGGAAGCAGGCGGTGCGTGCGTGGTGAGCGCGCGATCGAGCGCTCGAGGGCAGCTGTGAGGAAGCTGGGTGTTAGGCCGACACCCAGGTGTTTGAGTTGATGTTGCTCCCGCTGAGCAAACATGTAGCGGGAGTGCCCAGAGGATAGCGACGAGCCGCAGAGAGGCCATGGAAAGGCAGCGGAAGTCGGGAGGCTTGGTGGTGGAGTCCCCAATGTGTGCGTCCTGGTCATTGGTGGACATCAAGTCTCGGGGACTAGGATGAGAGCCAAACCGAAGCCAGGGATCGGGAGTTCTCCAGTCTCGCGTGTGTGTGTAAGAGGGGGGCAGCTGCAGAGAGCGTCTTGCCTGCTGCTAAGCCCAAACGGGATAAGCAGGTGAGACGCTAATAGAAACGATGCACCGGATTTGTTGTTGTTTTAAAGACTGCTTCCATGAGAAGATTTTAACCTCTGATTTTTAAAGATTGTGTTTTTTTTTTCTATTTATTGATTTTACCCTCCACGTTCTTTTATTGGATTATTATTTATTGAATTTGAAACTACTGCACTATTTATGAACACTGTTTTGTTTTGATGGACAGTTTTAAATAAAAGCACTATTCACTTTTTGCACCACCCCTTGCTCAATTGTTTATTTGCCTTCACTGACTAGCTCACTCGGTTTCATTATCGACGGTGTTGGGTTCAAGTGCTTCCAAATCAGATGGGAGTGTGGAGCCAGAACCCACATCGTCACAGCCCTCTGGAGCCCCATCCCTGGAAGAGTCAAAATCATTGGAGAGCCAATGGGATCAGGTCTGTTGGGGATTGGAACTGGTGTGGTGCTGCGGTGTCGCCCGCTGCATGGCAGCACTCGGGTCCCAATTTGACGCTGCCCACATGGGTAGGTGCATGGAACATCTTGTCTCTCTGACAAGATGATCATCTTCCTCTGCTGTTGGAGGAGCTGCGTAAACTCTGCATTTCAGTGGCAGCACTCTCTGAGGTGCGTAGACCGGGGACTGGCCTGATTTCTGTAGGTGGATACACCTTTTATTGGTCTGGTTGCTCTGATGGCTGTCATACTCGGGGAGTACCTGTTGCTGTAGTGGATTGGCTTCTTCCAAAGGTGTCCGATGTTACTCCTTTCAACGAGAGTATTATGGGACTCAGATTATGGCACTCCCTGGGTGCCTTGTCTGTTGTCTCAGTGTATGCTGCAACTGCGGTTAGTGATGTCTCGGTGAGGGAGACATTTTATTCACAACTTCACTCTGGTTTATGTGTGCCCATGGGGTGACACTCCTCTGGTTATGGGTGACTTCAACGCAGCCACTGGAACTGACAGGGCTGACTATGAGGATTGTCTCAGTTCCCATGGTGACCGTGGTGAAAGTGGCTCCATGTTGAATTGCTGGATCCTGGTTCCAGTGCCCTGAGCCACATCGTTTGGACTTGGTACTCCAATACTGGTGGTGTAGTGAAGGAGATCGATCACATCCTCGTGGGCAGACTCTGAAGGCTCTTACAAAACTGCAGGGTCTACAGAAGTGCCCAGTTTGGGAATTCTGATCACAGACTTGTTGTTGCTACTCTTAGGATCCAGCTTAGGTCCAGTAGGTTACCACCTACTAGGAAAATGAGCCTGGAATTGGCCAGACTCCAAGACCAGGCCTTTTTTAACGTATTTGCACGCAGTATGTGTGAGGAACTTTCAGAATTGGGTATGACTGTTGATCCTAATGTGATGTGGGAGACCTTCTGTGACAAGACCCTGAAGGTTGCTGAGGGATGTGTTGGTGTTACCGGTGCTTCCAGAAGGAGGTGTTTCATCTCACAGGGCACCCTGGATATCATTGAGAGGAGTCGCAGCGCACGGCTCAGTGGCAACTCTGGTCTGTACCGGGAACTAAGAAGGATGGTTGCGAGGGCTCAGAGGGCAGATAAAGAGGTATTTGTTAAAGGAATCTGTGAGCAAGTGACACACCATCTGTGGTCTAGCAACCCACGTCCTGGTTACAATAGAATCGAAGCATTATGCAAATTCAAATCTGTTCCTCTTAAGAGTCGCACTCAGGGCGGCTGATGGAACGGTCCTTATGGATGACACTGCAGTTGTGACTTGCTGGGCTGGCTACTTTGAGCAACTGTTCAAAGCTGATCCTCCGGCTAGGACGTTGGATATCTCTGGGTCCACATTTCATGAGGCTGATCCTCCAATTAGCTGAGAACCACCCAATCTCACTGAGATTGCACAGGTGGTGAACTAGCTGAGGGGAGGAAATACTGCAGGGATCTGTGGTATCTGGAGTGCACTTCTCCAGGCTGGTGGTAAGGCTGTCCTCCTGGCATTGCAAGAAATCTTTGCTTCCATTTGGGAGACTGGCATCATCCCAAATCCCTGGAAAATGGGACTTGGTATCCCTATCTGGAAAGGGAAGAGCGATCGCCTGGATTGCAGCAACTACAGGAGGATAACACTGCTCACGGTGCCGGGTAAGGTCCTTGTTAGGATCTTCCTCAATAGGATCCGTGATCACTTGCTCACCTACCTGTGACCGGAACAGTCCGGTTTTATGCCTAAGAAGTCTGCCATCAACCTCATCCTGGTACTGAGGGTTCTCATGTAGTGAAAATGTGAAAATTGGCAGAGATTCTTTGCAGCCTTTGTCGATTTTCATAAAGCGTTCGACTCGGTTGATCTAGCTGCCCTGTGGGACATCCAGAGGGTTCTCGGGATCCCCTCGTGGTTGCTGGATATCATGAGCGGCCTGTACGCTGGTACTGTGAGTGCTGTGCAGAGTGGAGGCAGAACCTCTGTTTTTTTCCCAGTTGATTCTGGGGTTCAACAGAGGTGTGTTCTTGCTCTTACTCTGTTCAATGCTTGTATGGACTGGATGTTGAGTAAGGTCATGGGGTCCAGTGGCTATGGGGTATCTATTGGTGAAGAAAGATTCACGGATCTTGACTTTGCTGATGATGCTGTGATCTTCGCAGAGGCAATGGAGGCTCTGATCTGAGCACTCAAGAGACTGAGCGAGGAGTCTGAGTGTCTAGGCTTGCAAGTGTCCTGGATAAAAACCAAGATCCAGGCCTTTAATGACCTCTTGGGCACAGCCATCAGCAGTGTGTCTGTTTGCAGAGAGAGTGTCGACCTTGTTGATTGGTTTACTTACCTTGGCAGTGACATTCATATGTCTGGTGACTCATCCTATGAAGTCAGTAGGCAGACTGGGAGACCATGGGGGGTCATGAGGTCGCTGGAATGGGGTGTGTGGTGCTCCCGATATCTATGCAAAAGGACGAAGGTCCAAGTCTTTAGAGTCCTGGTGCTTCCTGTCTTGCTATATAGTTGCGAGAGATTGACGCTATCCAGTGACCTGAGATGAAGACTAGACTCCTTTGGTACTGTGTCTTTCCAGAAAATCTTTGGGTAACATTGGTCTGACTTTGTGTTGAATGAGTTGTTGCTCATGGAGTACCGAATGAGGCACATTACCTGTATTGTGAGGGAGCATCAGTTACAGCACTACGGCCATGTGGCATGTTTCCCCGAGGGTGATCCAGCTCGTAGGATCCTCATTGTTGGGATCTAAGTGGCTGGACCAGGCCAAGGGGTCACCCACGTAACACCTGGCTTTGGCAGATAGAGGGTCATTTCCGTAGAGTGGGACTGGACCGCGTGTCTGCCTGGGGGGTTGCCAACCGGGATCCTGAGTTGTTTCGTTGTGTGGTGGGTGTGGCAACACACTGTACCAGTGCATGCTCCCCAACTTGACTTGGCTTGAATATTTGAATGGAGCAGGTCAAACTTCAGGGGTCCACAAATGGAACATTCCTAATAGACACATGATTTCTTGTTTGAAGTCACCAGCATTCAGAATAATTCATCATTGAAATATGGGTACAGAGTGAATCATTTCTGTTGCTGATGACATAACTTACTTTCTTGGGCAGTGATATGGATGAATTCAGTCTGAATTTCTATGGCTTGATTGTTTATTTTAGTTTGAATTGTACTGTGTTCCATTTTTCACCATTGCTCATTCACATAAATCTCCAGTTCCCTTCTTGCTTTTTCCACTAAGTCTGATGAAACCCACGCAGCGTTAAAATAGTGGCTGAAATAAAATATCACAGTACCTGAACTTGCCATAACTAACAATGAAATAGAACAGTTCAAATAACTTATATGAAAGCAACTGAATATTTCTCATCATATGAAGTCAGGTCAGATTTCAATCCTTTTCCACCTTATTTATATCCTCGCTCCAGATCTTTGCCTCTTCCATCTCCAAATGAGTTTGTAACTGTTTTTCTTGCTGTGGGTATTGTCACTTTTCATTTTCAGGAGAGCAGCTCTTCCAATTAGATGTAATAGGGCTCTTTAGATGGCAGTGATTGTAGTGCTACGTGGTGAATATAATAGATCCCACTTTAAATTCTTCAAAGTCTTTTATATTCTCAGAAGTTATAGATGTAGGTAGAGCCATCAGATCTCTTATGCTCACCTTGTGACACTTCTTAATTTCGCAGCTTGTCCGCAAGGCAGTTGAGGTGAGCAGATGCACAGGTCTACGTTGACAGCAGCATCTCTTCAGTTTACTTAACATTCAAAAATGTATAGTAACACGTCAGAGGCCAAATATTAATAATTAATAACATTAATTATTTACATTAAAACATGAATAATTCTAAATAAAAAAAATTAAAAGAGCTTCTGTAAGGGCTGCCACATGGAGGATACTCTGTTTGAAAGTAGAACCACCAAAACTCTGTGCCAGGGAAGGTAAGAATTACAATTAGAAATTCAAAATACACATTAGATCTGGTTGTTTTAAACAAGATTACGTTTGGAGCTCTTAATCAATGAACTTGCCAGGGTAAAAATGAAGGCATCTCATTGAAATGCCAGCTGTTACCCATGAGAAAAAGATTACTGCAAGCCTTGAAGTGCAACCATCAAAGTATATCACCTTCTTATCAGGCTGCCCAACATGAACTATATAATATTGTAAAGGACATGGGCAACTAGTAAGCAAAGGTCACCAAATTTCTAATTTTATCCGTCCTTAGCTGTGCCTTTGTCTGTTATAATATATCCAGGACTGCTATTGAATTGAGTTTTTGTTTTCCCCTCCTCAGTTGTCAACTGGTCATATCTCCATTATAATTTTATTTCACTTATTATACTGTATTGTCATTGTTATGTTAAAAGAAACTAAATGTATTCTATATTTACTGTGTGATTAAAATAGTTATTATTTTTATGTATGTAATTCATGAAATTTGCATTATAGATATAACTTTGTTATAGTGCCCTACAAAAAAATTGAACTGAACTGATTTAATATAATTATGTTTGTTTTTTGCCTATTAACACTACAATTACCAAAGCCTACAAAAAAAACCTTGTAAACCCTGCCCACCTTAAATCCATTTGCACCTCTCCATTCAGCGTCTTTTGTGTTGTAAATGTGTCGATAAGCCCAAGCAGCAAGCAGCCTGCTATCCCCCATTGCCACAAAAAGGGCAAAATGCTCTCCCAGCTCAAGCCTTGTTTATTAGTGAGTCAGGTAGTACCTAGAGCTGTATAGGCTAAATAATATATTGTTACTTGGAACACATGCATTTCATGTGTGTTTCGTGTCTACAAAGATCTATGTAAGTGTAGCAGGACAGGAAATGCAAGAAATGTTGAACACATACCTAAAAGACAAGCTTTTTTCATGTTTTAGTACTAACAACAATATTTTGACATGAAGTATATAATGTGTGAAGACTGAAGTCCAATTATCTAATAAGCACTTTCACAAAAGGTACAAATATAACAGAACAAGTGCACTTTTATTCAAGACTTTTACCGAAGAAAAAGAAATCAGGTTAATGCACTTCGTTGTCACAACTTCTTTGGTAGTACAGCTGCAAGAACTCCTGACTCCTGTTCAAAAGGTCAAGGGTTCGAGTCTTCCCGTGTCCCAAAATAAACATTTTGAGTAGTGAGCTGCTCTTATTGTTACTCTTATACAAAAAATACATATACAGTGGTACTTTAGTATACGTCCGCTTTGGAAGAAGTCCAACTTGGTATACGTCCTGTTTGGATGTGAAAAATGTTGCTTGGTATACGACATTTTGTTTGGAATACGACTCACGTGCTAGAACACCGCGTACTACCCTTGTTTACCTCTCTTGAGACAAAGCCACGACTGCCCACGAGCGTCAGTACGCCAGTTGCTAGCATTCAGTGAACAACTAAACTCTTCTCAGCAAGGTAAAGTGAGGTTAAATTTTCATTTATTTCCTCTAATTGCTTTTGTATTTATGTATTCTGGTATTAAGCGGTGTTTAAATTGTTTTATACAACCCCGTCAATGTATAATATGCCAATAACAATAGGATTTTTTTTAATGGGAACGGATTAATGATTTTCTCTGTATTTCTTATGGGAAAAAAATTGTTTGATATAAGTCCTGTTTGGTATAAGTCCAAGGATCTGAAACTGATTAAGGACGTATACCGAGGTTCCACTGTATTTGATTTGAGTCTGAAACAGACGGTGTAAATGTATGGTACTTGTAAACGTTTGTGTGTTTTTTTGTATTCAGTTTTATTCTCTGTCGCGTTCATGCTTGCCCTAATCTGACACTGCTGTTTTCAAATAAAGACATGCTATAACAGAGGTGAACTCAGATGATGATGAGGGTTCTACATCGGAGAAAGAGAAAAGATGCCCTCCCCGCAAGAAATGTCCACTCACACGTAAGAACAACGCAGCTGCAGCAGGCGTAAATGTGAAAGATGACACTGTTTGGATGTAGCAAGAGGTCTGGCGTCATCCTGCCAGTCGGTCTGCCCCACACCTCTCCTTCAACGAAACAGCAGGGCTTACAGAGCTTGCCAATGTATCGGACAAAGTCCTGATTATGATTTTGTTTTGTGATGGTCTTTACATAAAAAAAACATTTATATGTTACTTATATAAAAGCCAGATCAAATGTTATTTACCTTGATTTATTTACTTATCTTCCTACAGGGTAAAGTCACAAGTAGACTGCTCAGCTTCCTCTGTTACACTAACCTGATTTCTTTATCTTCATTTAAAGTCTTGAATAAAAGCACATTTGTTCTGTTATATTTGTATCTTATTTGCTTTTTTGATATTTGGACTTCAGTCTTCATGCATTATACACTTCATGTCAAAATATTGTTGTTAGTACTAAAACATGGAAAAAGTTTGTCTTTTATGTATGTGTTCAACATTTCTTGCATTTCCTGTCACGCTACAGTTACATAGATCTTTGTAGACACTGAACACACATGAAATGCATGTGTTCCAAATAACAATATATTATTTAGCCTATACGGCTCTAGGTACTACCTCACTCACAGATAAACAAAGCTTGAGCTGGGAGCGATTTTGCCATTTCTGTGGTGGTGGAAGGATGGGATAGCAGGCTGCTTGAGCTTTTAGACACATTTACTAAACAAAAGACGCTGACAGAGAGGTCTGAACGGATTTAAGGTGGGCTGGGTTTACAAGTTTTTTTTAGGCTTTGGTAATTCTAGTGTTAATAGTTTTTTTTATACTTGCAGATTTTAATTCTGAGTTCAGTTTTATGTTTTGTTTTGAAAATATAAACTTTATTTATTTATTTAATTTTACTTACTGTGACACCATTTTTTATTGGGTCATGTGATTGCAGTTCTCATGGTGATGATGTCACAGGAGGGCGCCTATTAATTGAGTGACCTGAATATTTTTCTGTACCCCTCGGTGGATACTCCAACGTCATGAACTTCATGATGGTAGTTTAATTTTTAAGTGAGCCCTAGTGGTAGTGTTCTTTGTTAAACGTTTGTTATAACCCTCCTTTTGACTTATCCTTTTGATCCTGGTTTGCCTGATTCAGTTTGCATTCCCATCTATAACTCTCTACCACTCTATATGACATCTTTTCCTGGTTCAGAAGTTGTCCCCTGGCCCTTTTCTTACTCACAATAATTCTCTGATACCCTGTGTGCCTGTAACAGCTGAAATAAATGTAACCAGGCAGGCAATAGCTGTCTTCTTCGATGGGCAATTGAATAGACAGATGATATAATTAAGACCACTGCTGCCTACAGCAGGTTTTATAGGAGTTCTGCTAGCTGTGAAATCAAGTCAGAGTCATTGCCTTTTATTGGAACAGTGAATAGACTGCAACATGACTGCTACATTAACAACACTGGCAATTGCAAGGAGTTTTTCATGGCTAGTGTAATTATAACAGTTTCAGATTTTCAATTTCAGGAATATTATTAGGAGTAAACAGACATATACAAAGTAAAGTACAAATAATGCATCACTAGTAGTAACCAGGAGGACTGTGTAAGCATCCCAGAGAGATTTTATGAAGTTGGAGAAGCTGTCCAAATCCATCACAACAATGGTGATCTACAAAGGAACACAAAGATGAGAATGTAAGGTGTTTTGACATATCTAACTGGCTTTTTGTTGGTATGTTTATATGTTTGCATGGCAAAGATGTACCACCCAGTGTTTGCTTTTGTGCCTGGCAACAATGTATTTAACTAAATGTCTAAATGAATAAATGAAAAGTAGAGAGTGTTGTGTTAAAGATAACTTTTTCCTGACTTGTATTTATTTTCTATTTATGGCTGTTTTGTTTATTCTTAAATTACTATTTTCATGTTTTTGCATTTTTTCTTTATAAGATGTATTTATAATTTGTTAATGAAGTACTATGGTTTTAAATGTGCTGCCATTTTCTGTGCTTTGTGGATGGAGCCTGAGGAGGTGGGTCCTCCCTAACGTCACTGCTGCTGGATCTTCCTTCTGGATTTATAAGGTGACCAGTAAAAGAAACCCAGCAATGGTGCATTGTGTTTGTATAGAAGTTAAAGGGAGTATGGGTATTTATCTGATCTATGCTAATTTCTGGATTTTGTTCTTGTTTCTTGGATATGTGTATTTGGACTTGTTCGCCTTCAGATTGCTTTGAAGGCATAGCCTCTCTTTGTTGTTAATTTTTTTCCTACATTTTGTTAATTATCTTTTGAACCCTTATATGATAATCACCTTTTTCTACTCTCTCAAACTCACACAGTATTTAATATTTGGAAAATGTCTGTAATTAAAATACTTAGAAAATTGTACTATATATAGATCATGTCTTTGCATCTTGTGAACAATTACACTTCAAATTTAACTTCCCATCAACGGAATTTTTCAATTTCTTTCGATTCAGAAACTTCACTAAAAGGAACCTACCAAATTTCCCTCACATCCCACCCATTTTTTATTCCAGAGGCAATACTGATCAGTGTTGAAGACTTAGACAGTATGTCAATGATATATAAAAACATCTTAAAAGTTTCTTCCTTTTAAAATTTCCTGAGTATGATGGGGAAAGGATCTTTCACTTAATATCTCTGAAAAAGAGTGGAAGGCAGCCATGCATATAATTTACTCTTGCTCCATATGCGTAAAGTATTCAATCATTCGACTTCAATCTTTTATCAGGCATATTTATCTCTTTAAAATTGTCCGAAACGTAACCCTGGCAAGATTCAACTTGTGAACCTTCCAGTCTAGTTCCAGCCATACTAGGCCACATGTTTTGAGAGTGCACCAAATTAAACATCATTTTGGACAAAAATCTTTGAATGCCTATCAGACAGCCACGGCGTCGCAATCACTTCTAACCCAATGGTGTACTCCTGGATGGGCTTAAAATAGAGAAGGACAAATTGATTGTAATTCCAATACTAACACACAGACTTAATCTTGCTCAGCTGGAAGAATCCCAGCCCTCCTGTTAGCAGTCAGAGGGTAACTGATGTTCTACACTATTTGCAATTGTAACAAATTAAATTCTCACTTAGAGGATCTGTTCAAAACGTTTTTTTAAAATATTGCAATATATAATTAATCACATCTTAGAATAGGCTTTTAAATTGAAGAAAAGGACATTCTTCTCTCTCTCTCTTTTTTCTTTTTTGGTGTTGTTTATTGGCCCTCCTAGCTTAATTTTGGCCTGGGGTTGAATTATGGTTTGTTAAGTTTGATACGATTGTATGGAATATTGTTTTCTTCAAATAACAGCAATAAAATTCATTAAAAAAATCAATAAATGTCGCTATTAAATCTTTATTTATAAAGATTTCTGTAGGGACCTGTGTCTACATCCAGAGTTTTTATAGTTTCTCTTTCTTGTGATGCATTCTTGATATCTCTTGGGTCTCTTTTGCTATTTTGAACTTTGAAAGTCAGTTTTCTCATTTTAGTTATGCAATTGGGGGTCAAGTTAAATTAGAGTAAAACTCTTCTGAGTTTTCAGGGAAGATTCTGGCCTGCTTTATGATCTTTTGTAGGTCTCAGCCCCTTTTTGTCAGGTTTGTTACTCCATCTCACAGCAAAGAGTAGCTTACAGGCTTTTATTATTATTATTATTATTATTACATAAGTTTTTGAAAAGTCTTATCTAAAAATGTACTTCCTAAATTGAATGTTAAGCTTTGAATTTTGCAAACTAATGAACAGAAATGCATAGTACATAGAAGATTTCAATATTCTTTAAACAAAATCTCTTTACAAAGAGTGCTTTTAAAAATAATATGAATATAGTTTTAAAAAAAAAATACAAAAGCCAATAAAAGCATGGAAGCTGTGATTGCTCTCCCACATACTGTAAAACAAGATTCACAAGTTATAGATACCTGTAAGGTGAATAGTTTATGATGAATCAGAGATCTTTGTTCTCACTGGTCATTACAAGTAACAGTTTTCTGAGAATCCTGGACACATTTATGCAATGTTAAAAACATTCTTTTATTTTTGGACATTGATTATTTTCTGATTTCTTTTGTTTCTTCACACCAGCAAGTGTGTGATCATGTATGGAATGTCAGGCCACAGGTGTTGTTGCCACACGTGAAGCATAGCCAAATGTTTGTGTGCGTCAAGAATAAAAGCTTTAAAAAGCCAAGCTGCACATCACTCCTCCTTATGCATGTGTTTAAAAATAAAGAAGATATTTGATTTCTATTTTGGGTGCAAAATCTTTTGTTTACCTATGCTCTGAGAGGACAGCTCCCTCTGATCTTTTTTCCTTGGGCACTGCCAGTGTTTCTTTACTAAGCAGCAGCTGCAATCTTTTTGAGTTTTTTTTTTTCTGCTTATTTCTAAATGAGTAACATCCATGCATTTTTGAATCCATACAGCCACATTCCAGCCCTGTCAAGTGGATTGAAATGGCCTTTTCTTGTAGTCTGGTCTCTCATCATTGACTAGATTTTGTTTTGCAGGTGTTCAGCTGAACCTTTTCTCCTGTTTATCTTTGGGGCTGTTTAGTTCATCACACCAGCAACTACTGCATCCTGTTTGTTTCCACAGCTGGCTTATTCCTATTTTGGCAGTTGAGCTTATTGCTCTTGTTTCTTTTGCACAGCTGGATGATTTGTGAATGCAAGTTGACTGCAGTTGATCCATTTTTTTCCACACTGCTGAGTCACCAACCCAGGCATCAGCTACCTTATGTGTTTATCCATACACAGTGGAAGCAGTCCGCACTTCTTTTCCACTCTTACTGGATCATGGATAAAGCATACTTTTAAGTTTAAAAAGCTTAGATATACCTTTACCGGGTCATCAGGCAGCTTTTTTCATTTTTTCATAAGGAAAGATTCTGTGTCTTATTTGCACAGTATACGTCTATTAATAATAATAATGATATCTCTTATTTAACATCAATATAAAGTGTGTGCACATTTACAGTATTTAATGGGCGTAGTGCAATGATGTAATGATTTTCAGGGTTTGTGGAGGTTAACTGAATAGTGTGGGGGTATATTTATTAGCAAGGAAATCCATCTATTCAATGCAGCTTCAGTGGCCATGAGCAACTGGTTAGTGTCTCGTTGCATGTGCACCATTACCATAAGCATTGAATGTTAATCTGTAACATATACAGAGAAGATTTTGAATATTAGTTTTCTAGTATGTTTAATGTGCCTTGGCAAAGAAGAACTCCTTCTCGTGAAACAACTTTAAAGAGGTTTGATAAAGTTGCTACTGGTAAGTAAGGCAGGATTAAGCACAGGTCAAACACGTGCAGAAAGAAATCTCTCAATCCAAAAGTTCATTTTAATAGATTTACTGAAAATTCAAAGCAAACAGTCCACACAAGAATAAAGAAAAAGGCTGTTACACACATAGAATAAAAGGCAAAAAATTGGAAAAATGTCTCTTCTCTAAACTTAGTTTTTCATGTCAAACTTCGGTTCTTTCTATAGTTAAAGAAGCTTTACTTCGCCATCAGTACGCTCTAAACATACGGCACTGCACGTTCAATAGAACACATTGCCTTTCATACTATTGGACACGTTAAGGCACAGTATAAAACTGTGCGCCTTCCATGCCTTACACACGGCAAGGCAGGTCACTAACTGAGACTAATCTATAGTCAGAGAGGCTAGAAACAGTTACAATATACTAATTCAATTCAGCTTATGGGATCTGTAAGAACCTCCCATAGACTACATTAATATTTAGGCAAACATTTAATATAACTTAAATAACTAGCAAATGGCTCTAACAGATAAATTTCAATGTGATTGTACTGTGAAAAGTATGTGTTTGTTAGATGTCTGAGAATTATAAGAATGATAACATTCAGTTCATAGCATTAAATACTTCAAACTGATAAATAAGAGAAAGTAAATAAACTGCATTGATTAATTCATTATTTGAGTGGTTTATCTCTTCTGTACCTCAATCAAACCATTCCTGCGATCCTTTCAAAAAACATTACATAATTGCTCCATATCCATTATACAGTATGTGTGAATAATATACAGTATGTATAGAAAAGAAAAGTTAAAGGTGATTTCCACACTGAAATAAAACGAAGGTAAAAGAGACAATGGTTCAACTGTTTAGCCTTCATCAGGTATGCAAATGGAAAGGAAAGAGCAGGTAACATACATAAAGGAGCAGAGCCAGGGCAGATGGAAGAAGAAAAGCTGCTATTAGAGAAAAGGAAACAAGAGATTGAAAAGTTATTTGGTCATTAAGACATAGAGAAATATGTGACCCCAAGTTTTGCTTTGCTAAAGGAGGGAGTCAAGTTTAACATTGGTTATAAAAATTTGAAATGGATAAACTAATGTTTAATAATTCATTTTATTATGTTTACAGCTTCATAAAATGTAATCTATACAAGAAGAAATTTTGTTTTTGTTTTTTTTTTCGATTAAAAATATTACTTCATTTTTCAAACTACCTGTTTCTCTTTGTGGCCAATGGAGTTTTGTGCGCAAAGCCTAGCAATTTATTTAGCAAAGGATAAGTGCTCACTGCTCAAATTGCCAACCTGCTTTAAAGACAGCGAGTGTATTATTTTAGTACCATTCCCGGTTATGACCCTGTCTAATATCTTCACCATGTTTTTATTTTTCAGCCAGTTTAAAATGTCCAGTCACATCATTTGTGCATTCATAGTTTTGACCCCTGTTTGGCCTTGACACTGTTTACTTCTTTTTTCATAATTCTCTGTGAAGGAATTGCTTTTAACAATACTCGTTTTTTATTTTTCTGCTGCCACCATCAGCGAGACTAAAAGAGAAAAGTAAAAGATATTGTTTCTTTTTTGTTCTTCTCAATTAAATATAACAAGAAATGAGTAATCTCTTCTGCACCATAATAACTTGTCTTGTGTTCTTTAATCTTCTTTCAGCTATTCCGATTAGGGGTCACCACAGAGGATCATCTTTTTCCATATCTTCCTGTCCTCTGCATCTTGCTCTGTCACACCCACCACCTGCATGTCCTCTCTCACCACATCCATAAACTTCCTTTTAGGCCTTCCTCTTTTCTTCTTGCCTGGCACCTCTATCTTTAACCAGAGGTTCTCCCAATATACCCAGCATCTCTTGTCTACATGTCCAAACCAATCCAATCTCCACTCTCTGGCTTTGTCTCCTAACCATCCAACCTGAGCTGACCCTCTAATATACTCATTTCTAATCCTGTCCATCCTCGTTACACCCAATGCAAATCTTAACATCTTTAACTCTGCCACCTCCAGCTCTGTCTCCTGTTGTCTGGTCAGTGCCACTGCCTCCAACCCATATGCCATAGCTGGTCTCACTGCCATCTTGTAGACAATTTTCCACCCACTCACCCTGTCTGCAATCTCTTCTTCGCCTCTCTTTCACACTCCCTGTTACACTGTACCGTTGATCCCAAGTATTTAAACTCATCCATCTTCGCCAGCTCTACTCCCTGTATCCTCACTATAACTCTGATCTCCCTATCATTCACACACATTTATTATGTCTTGTTCTTACTGACTGTGCTGTATCAGTGCATGCTCCTAACCTCACTGTCTCTCTCTCTCTACTGTTTGTTAGTCATCTCCTCTCTAGGGTGCATCTCCAACTCTCCAAGGTCTTCTCAACCTGCTCCCTACTCTTGTTACAGATCACAATGTCATCTGCAAAGATCATAGTTCATGGAGGACTCCTGTCTAATCTCATCTGTCACTATTGCAAATAAAAAAGGGCTCAAAGCTATTATCTGATGTAATCCACCTCTCTTGAATGCATTTGTCATTCCTACTGCAGACTCCTACTACTCATTCTCTTCAGTCATCAACCTCTCAAAGTACTCTTTCCATCTGTTCAACACACTCTCCTCACTTGTCAGTATGTTTCCATCATTATCTTTAATCACCCTAACCTGCTGCTCATCTTTTCCAGCTAAGTCCCTCTGTCTAGCCAATTGGTACAGGTTATTTTCTCCCTCCTTATTGCCCAACCTCTCATACAACTCATCATACACCAATCTTTAGGCTTCACCCCCTCACTTTTCACCTTACACCTTACATCTGCTTTCTTCATATTTCTGATTACCCCACTTCTTTTTCAGCAGCCTCTTCCTCTGTATACTCTCCTGTACTTCCCCATTCCACCACCATGTTTTCTTGTCCTCCTTCCTCTGTCCAGATGTCACACCAAGCACCATTCTAGTTGCCTCCCTTACTACTTTTGCTGTAGTTGCCCAATTATCTGGTAACTCTTTACTGCCACTCAATGCCTGTCTTACCTTCTCCCAGACCACCTTACAGTCTTCCTTTTTCAAGTTCCACCATTTGACCCTTGGCTTTACTCTCACTCTCCAGTTCTTCTTGATCTCCAGCATCCTGCTATAGATCACCATCCTATGCTGCCTAACTATGCTTTCCCCTGCCACCACTTTGCAGTCTCAAATTTCCTTCAGACTGACTCTCCTGCATAGGATATAATCCACCTGTGTGCATCTTCCTCCACTCTTGTATGTCACCCTGTGTTCCTCTCTCTTCTTAAAATACATATTTACCAGGGCCATGTCCATCCATTTTGCAAAATCCACTATCATCTAACCACCTGCATTTCTCTCCTTGACACCATACCTACCCATCACCTATTCATCCCCACTGCCCCCTTCACCTACATGTCCATTGAAATTTTCTCCAATCACCACTATCTCTCCCTTGGATACACTCTCCACCACTTCAAACAACTCACTCCAGAAATCTTTTTGCTCATTCATCACACACCCAACTTGCGGAATGTAGGTACCAACAACCTTCATCGTCCAGCTTTATAATCATCACTGTGTTCAAAACTCTTTTCAATTCCAAGACACTCTTGACAAGACACTCAGGATAATCCCTACCCCATTTCTTCTCCCATCCACACCATGGTAGAACAATTTAAGCCTGCCTCTGATACACCTGGCCTTACTCCCCTTCCATCTGGTCTCTTGCACATGCAATATATCAGCCTTCCTACTCGCCCTTATATTGACTAACTCCGTCCCTTTACCAGTCATACTGCCCGCATTTAAAGTTCCTACCCTCACTTTCACTCCCCTTTCTTCCAAGGTTATTATAGTTTTGCCTTTTTATATTAGTTTTTATTTCTATATTTTTTCTGACCTTACTTGGAAATTCAGTTTAGTTTTTCTACATCGTGTATTTTTAGTTTTAATTTAGTTTTTACTTTACAAAGACATTTCTATTTTATTTTTATATATATTAGTTTCAGTTTTAGTAATTATGGTACGGTTAAAGAGATACTATGGAGTTTAGTGTTTGTGTCACAATAAGACAGAACTGTACAATTAATGGGTTTGGATATAATATGAGTTCAGTGTTAGTGGAAGCTTACTACACTACACGACACAGTTTACTATTTGGTTTTGTTTTTGTCTGACAAAAATAAGCATAATCAAAACCAGGCACTGAATGTGAACAATTTTACACAATTTTATAATTTTTTAAAATATTTTCTATGTCATTTGTGCTGAAACAATCTGTATTGACTGTTGCCACATTTTTCTTTTCCTTTTGTTGAACAGAATGGGCCAATTTGTAATGAAATTTAGGTGAATTTTAAGGTTTGAGGGTTTTTACTCTAAATGTCTATAGCACACAACATATCCTGCACTAATGACAATGTGCTTATAATGAATGCATTCAAAAATCTCCCATACTGTGCTTTATTTTCCACCAGCCATATTGATCTCTGATTCCATCTCAGGCGCAAACAATTTATAGAGAGAATTTTGCCACCTGCAGGCCTGAAAAGATATCAGAAATTAGAAAACAGAATCTACTGTGTTCTGACAGGTGTGACCATGAAAATCACAGGGGCTTAGGAAGAACAGGGCTCTTAGGCTTGAATCAGTGTGCAGACCCCACCTAGCTGTATTGAAGGAAACAAAGAAAAACAAGCATGTAGTTTCAAGGTTAGGGGCAGTGAGACTTGAATAGCCCATGTATAAGAATGGTAAACCCTTAATGAGCACAGTAAGAGTAGGTAATAAGAGTATGGAGAGGCACAAAATCGACAGAGAAAGCATTTGAGGTTAACATATACATTATCTAAACCTGTTTATCCAGAGCAGGATCACAGGAAACCTGGAGCCTACCCCAGCACGTTTGGATGCAAGGCAGGAAAAATCCCTGATATGCAATATGTATGATATGGCTCATGATAAGAACAAAAAGAATATGATGATTTCAACTATCTATTTTGAGAGAGAGTGAAACACTGAACAAATGGGGAGAGATATTTTAAAACATATTTCTGCTACTGGATTATTCTTACAATATCAGGTATTTTAAGCTGTGAATATTCACTAAAAAAGACAAATTAATAAATATAGCATAAATACAAAAACACATTAGTGTGTTTAGCTTTTGATCACTTGGTAGACTCTCTTCTCCTACCTACCTGTAGATTATAAGAGACATTGCCAACTCAGGAATTTTACAAGGTTTGTATCGCTTCGTTGTTAAACAACGTTTTTAAAGCAAAAGTGATTGTTCAGCAACAATATGCTGATCTTGTATGATCAGTGCCGTTTTATTTTCAAAAATCGAGAGTGGTCTCCCCTAGACTTTCTCATGTACTCAGATATGGGGATGGTTATTAGAGGAGTAAACCGCAAGACAATGATTATATTATATACATTAAAGGACCATCAACAACAAACAAATTAATAATATATTGAACAATTATTATAAAAGTAAAGTAAATCAGACTCTGCAGCTGCATGAATAAAAAAAAATCAAGTATGTGTTCAGGTAAAGTACCACTTCCGGCTGATGAATTTGGCCCAAAAGTTAATATAGATCTACAATTCTGGTGTAACACGCACATGCCAATTTTCATCCATCTATCTAGTTGCGTTTTTGAGTTATCGTGTTTACACATGCACATACGTAATTCCAAAAAACTATTTTCGGACTCGGGGAGGTCTAATACGTCAAGATTCAGCAAAATCTTGACTTTTTTCATAATTGTTATACTTTCTGTATACTTAGTGTGCGAAGTGGCAGGTGAATAACTGTCAACAAAAAGCAGGCACCAGAGAAATAAACTGAAACTTTACTCACTTGTGATTTTTCTGTCCATACGGTAAATTAAATTTTGATATACTACAAGTGCAAAGAAATGTGGCAAGTGTGGAGGATGGCCGGCTGTTTATCCCGGCCAATACCCCCAAGCCACCAGGTCGAGCCCTCCTTGCAGCATGGAGGTCCCCAGAAGACCAGCAGGGCATCATGGACAATGGAGTTTTTATGCACCGCCCTGCTGGATGCCATGGGGGCCACGAGAGGGAGCTGCAGGGAGGACTGAAGAGTTCTTCGTGCCCTATGACCCGGAAGTTCGTCATAGGAAGAGCGACGGGCTTCCGGGGTGAGAAAAGCATTGTTTACCCTGACCCAGAAGGAATAAGGACTTATGGACTGTTGGATTGGGAACACTTCCGGGTCGGGGAATATAAAAGGACTGTGGGAACTCCCAGGCAATGAGCTGAGTTGGGAGGCAGGGTGGCTAAGCGTCTGGGAGTGGAGGATTGGTTTATTAATTATTGTATTGTTTATTGAGAATTGTGGAGAGGAGCGTGCTTTGTGCACATTATTGATATAATAAATATCCTTATTGGACTTTTACCTAGTGTCTGACGTGGTGTCTGAGGGTGCAAGGGTGCGAGCAAACCCTAATCTGTCACACAAGTAAATCACTTTCTATTCCACAGGCTTTACGCACGTATTCAGTTCGCTCTGTCACTGGAAATGCTGTGTGAACACCCGCCCTCCGTCACTAGTGGCTGTTCAATGAGTGAATATACGCAGGTGGCTCGTGGTGGATGACGTTCAGTTTTAGAGTTAATAGTTATAAGGGTTAAAAACTAACAGCAAGAATATTCATTCAAAAATGAAAATTAAAATTAATTTAGTAAATTATTATTTTATTTCAGTTATTCTTTCCAGCTACTTTAATAGTTTCATTTAGTTTTAGTTTTTCATTTTGGTTTTGTTCATTTTATTTCAGTTTACGAAAATGTTTTTTTAATAATAGTTTCAGTTTTGATTTTAGTTTTTGTTAACTATTATAATCTTGCTTCCTTCTCTTCTCCTGCCTCTGGACATGCCTTCCCCTCATCTTCTCTTTTGACCAACAGCAGCCCAATTTCACTAACCACCCTGTTGGCTAACAGTACTGGTGGTGGTTGTTGTTAACCCAAGCCTCAACTGATCTGGTATGGAAATCTGTATTGCCATCTGCATATTGATCTGGCAAAATTTTACACCGGATCCCCTTCCTAACTTAACCCACCCCAATTATCTGGGCTTGGGACTGGCATGAAGAAACACACTCGGTTGTGCACCCCCCCAGTAGCTGGGTTCTTTAATAAAAAGTTTATTTACCAGCGGATGCTATTTTAAGTATGTCATTATTTTCTGATAATGCACCTATCTTATGAAAGAAGAAAAATATGGATTGTTTATATCAAAAAAACAAACAGCTGGACTCAAAATCTGAAGAAAAGGGCAAATTAAATTAATTTATCAAGGAAATAAGTCTTGGAATAGTTGCCTAAATGGATTTGCAGTGTGTGCACATAATATCGTACCCACGCTTCAGAATTGTTTTCTCTTTTTATCTCACAAATTAATGATAGTCCAGAAACACACCAAAACACACCTCAAAACTGTTTACAAAAAACAAAACACATTAACATTACTTAGCTCAAGTTTTAATAAGCATTAAACAAACAAGAACTTCTACTACAACAGGTACTGGGTACAAGTTGTTAGTTTGAGACTTCAGATTTGCCTCTTTTAATGTATTCAGTTGTGAGTACCACTCTGTTTTGTTGGCAACAACACCTGTTTCTAGTTACCTGGTTCAAACATGATATGGCACATGACATCATCACATTTCTTCTGTGAAATACTATTGCAAAAATAAAAAATCAAAATTACATCAGAAATTAGGGAGAAAGTAGCCTGCTTTCATTTAGAACTCTGTTTTGTAGTTATTCTTTTTCCTTTGATGTTCTAATTTTCTGACTCAAATCACTGATGACTGCTTAGTTGATTTCTCACTTTAATCTAATTTGCACCTATGCTGTTCCAAACAGACACATGGGAGTCCCTTAACATTGCAGGCAAGATTTAAACAAAGACTGCTCTCACCAAGTGTGTGGATTGAAACAGACTGGCTGGCTGAAACAGGCAATACAAGGTGAGTCTGAGAGACTAACAAAAGCGACGTGTCAGAAAAACAGAGCAGGACTGGTGCAAAAAAACTGGATAATTATCCCAAGCAAGACCTGTCCAAAATGAAAGAAAAGATTATTGATGTCTAGCTGGCAGGAGACTGACCAAAAATATAGGAATTACAAGACAAGCTCTCAGTTCCGTTAACACGACTGTGACTATATCTGTAAAAGAGTGGACAGAAGACACTCTGTGAGAAAGAAACCAAATCAAATCGAAATCAAAAAAATCAAGACAGGATGCAGCCACCACTCAGTGAGGAAACATGGACAGTACTAAGGAACAAAACATGGAGTAAGGAACATTTCCACACACAGAATAAAAAGAAATAAAAATGTTTCCATAAAAAACAAAATCTTATTTTGTCTTTGTGTGTGTATTTTTAAAAAGGCTCCTCTATGCTGCTTTGCTTACAGTTCAACTGTTTATATATGTGGCATACATTGGCGATGTCACATCTGAAATAAAAGATTTGGCAAAAAATGCATCCCTCAACCTAAATAACCTTATACTTTGTGTTTTACAAAAAAATACCTTTCAGTTAATGATTTAATCCTATTTAAAATGGAGTGTTAATAATCCTGTATACAAATTGTTAATGACTGTGAGGAATTACTGTGTTGTTATATACGAAGCAATATTTACAATAAATGAGCAATAAAACTAGATATTGCCAGCAAAAGGTTATTTCCAACTGGCTACCTTGGTTCCCAATGGAATGCCAACTTATCTGTGAAGTACGAAAATCCTAAAATTTATGTAGTTACTGGTTTATACAGATGGATGAAAAAAGATCATTCAAATAATATGATACTTGCACTTTATTATATTATAAAATTTGAATAAAGGACTTGAATGGTTTGGTTAGATGAATTGTCTGTCTTTTCAGTTGACATTTTGGCAATTTTGTTAGCTGTACATCAAAAATCTAGTGGTCACTTTGGTGGATTTATGACCATCTGTTTTCCTTACAATATAAAATTAATATTTTCATGGATATAATAAAAATATAAACAAATGTCTTGATTGTGAATAAAATAAAGGTGCTTTTTTTATAGATTCTGCCACATTAAGAAATGAAAGTAAAAAAGATAATACAGTAAAGCAGACTTTGAATAACATTTAGGTGGATATTGAATTGCCTTTGGGTAGAAGTGTAATGAAGAGTATAATTAAAAATAAGATTTTGAATGAATGGCCAGCAATTTTGGGTTATAAGTAATGAAGGCAGATACTTGTAACAATTGAATCCAATAGATAGTGATGTATATAAAGACAGGTACTATTCTAGAAGACTTTAGTTAATGCAACAAAACCAAGACTGGATCAATGTGACCCACTTAACAATGCCTTCATTATATTGGAAGGTATTTAATTGGAATTTGTCAGTATGTAACCACTAGTATGGTATCATTAATTAATTTAAAAATTTGCAGAGGAAAAAAATAGTTTCAGAGTTTAAATAAAAAAACAATGTTATTTGTACTAAAATACAGAGAATACAATTTTTCTAGACCCCTTCATTTCTTTCTAAATGAATCAAAAATGATTGATAATAATAATTATATTAATTACAATTATAATAATAATGACACAATGATGATGTTAACTAATAAAATTGGTAAAGCTTGCTTTGTGCTATAGATCTGCATTTCCCAACCTTTATGGTGTCATGACACCGTTTTTTACGTTAGCGGGTTTGTAAACCACCAGTGAATTCAGCGTGATTGTCAAAGTGGAAAGTTTGTCCCATGCGAACACCAGCGTGTCAGATTGTTAGATGAATCAAGTGAGATTGTCAATGCTTTTCCTTGGTGAATCAAGCATGATCGTCAGACCTTTTTTGTCTGGGGTTGGCTGTGGCCCATCAGCAATTCCACCATGGCCCACCAATGAGTCACAGCCCACAAGTGGGGAAATGTTGCTATAGATGAAAGCAATAAACTATTAAATGATATCTCAGTCTGCTAAACAATATAAGGGAAGAAAAGTGTTAAAAATGTTTAGAAAATGGAATGTGCTTCATTTATTTTTTGTAATCAAACTTTTACTGAGATGAAACAACCAGGAAGAATAAAAGCAATCAATTTCCAAACAATTAAAAAGCCAAACCATTAGCATTTTCTCAATTTTCCTGTTCAGATCTGCATTTCCCAAAAATAATTAATATTAACCGTTAATAATCAAACTTGAAAAATTCATGTAAATAATGTCCAACTTCTTTTTCAAGTTTCGCAGAGCCCTTCTTAAGTAACTAGTATAAAAGTGAGCATAAAGTACTAATTTGTTAACCCTACCTCTGAAGTCACCTACAAATAAGCATCACAAGTTGATTGAGAAGCAGTCGATTGTTAATAATTATATGTTTTTGTTACTGGTCCCCCTGTAGAATGAAATAAAACTGTGAAAGTAATATAAAAGTAATATAAAGTAAGCATGACATCAGTGTTATTCCCATTAGTGAAAACTAAATTGAAACATTTTGTTAATAAGACAATAATAATTTCTTATCAGAAACTAAAATAAAAATGAAAAAATGTCTGAAAACTAGTACTAAATGAATACAACAAAATAAAGATCAAAACGAAACAAGTTTATGTAATCTTAATTTTGATTTTCACCACACTAGTCTTTGTGCACAATGTACGTGTGAGCGTGTATTTGCTGGCATATTTAGAAATATTACCAAAAGCTGGCCAATAAAATAATAATTTAGAGACGAGCATTGATTCATGTGCATATATGATTATCACTCACTGGTGGCATCTGAATCTCTCGATTTCATTGGACTTTTCATCAATCAGTCAACTTTTCCCTCTAGAACTTATAGCGAATACCAAAGCCTCATCACTTGTCAATAACTTATTCTGTAGATTTCATTGGCCATAATTGACCATCACGCATAGATCCCCCGTTTTCAGAGAATGGCAGGCAGCTTTCACCAAACTTCAATGAAAAGGCACTTAAAATATGAAACACATAGCTTTGGAAGATGCTCTGAATAGTCTGAAAATTAGTGCCAAGGAGGATTTGCAAAGCTTCAAATAGCCACCTCATGCTTCAAATTCAGTGAGTATTTAGATTGAAAAAAACATTATCTTTATAGACCAAAGAAAGTAGGAATTTCAGCAGTCTCACTTTTTTCACACAGATATTGCTCATTGTTTGATGGCATATTTGCAGTGTGATCTTTGGCCGGCTTATCATCCCGGCCAATACCCCCAGGCCGCCAGATGGAGCCCTCCCTGCAGTACGGAGGTGCCCTGAAGACCAGCAGGGAGTCATGGACTTTGTAGTTTTTATTCTCAGCCCTGCTGGATACCACAGGGGCCGCAAGAGGGAGCTGCAGGGAGGACCGAAGACTTCTTTGTGCCCTATAACCCGGAAGTGCGTCAGAGGAAGAGCGACGTGCTTCCGGGGTGAAGAAAAAGGACTTGTGCCTGACCTGGAAGTGATAGTGAATCACGTGGACTGGGGACTGAGAACACTTCCGGGTCAGGGAATATAAAAGGATTGTGGGAGCTCCCAGACGGAGAGCTGAGCTGGGTGGAATGGTGGCAACGCGTCTGGGAGTTGGAGGATTGTTTATTATTGTATTAATTGTGATTTGTATGAGTATAGTGGAGGAGAGGGTGCTTTGTGCACTGTGGCGATTTAATAAAGTCGATTATTGGACTTTTACCTGGTGTCTGGAGTCGTGGACAGGGGTTCAAGGGAGCGATAGCGCCCCCTATCTGTCACAGCAGTGACTATTTAAGCAGATGCATAGCATAGCATTCCATCAATGTTACTAACTGAGCCGACGTTACACGTGTACATGAAATTTAATCAGGTTATTAGTACTGGGGTTTCAATGTGGGTAGCTGTAAGCATGATGTGTTTGTATTCTCAAACAATCCTTTGCCATACTTCTTAGTTAACCCTTATGAAGTCAATGCCTGTAAGTTGTCTTGTTTTTGGTCAGCGAATGTTAACATTTTAACATGGAAATTTACTGAGGTTTCGGTTGTTAACCTCTTAGTTATAAAATGCTGCTATATTTACCTTATGTTTGTACATACCGCTTATACAAGTACTTATTAGTGCTTTGTTTGGATTTGTATTTACAGTCTCGCACCACTTATGCGATTAAACATTCCCAACTTTGCTGCATGGTTCTGAGAATTATTACATGAAGGTCTTTAGCTTGCTGGATAATTGAACAGGAGAGTCAGTGAGGCCAGTACACACAGACTGAAAGTGGACAGCCTGGACAAGTTGTAAATTCTTTGTGTATATATTGAATGTATGTAAAACTTTAATGGCTAACTCCTTTTTGTTGTTTTACTATTCATTTGCCCTTTCAATCATAATTTATTATATTCTAGTTTATTGTATCCTATACTGACAATTATCAGTAAGCACAACAGACTCATGAGCAAATGACACTTAATACTAAAAGGCTCCAACTGTTCACCATCAGACCCATTAGTGATCTCTTTAGTAAATAACGGTTTAAATCAGTGTTTTTCAACCAGTGTACCGCGACACAGTGGTATGCCATGAGAGCTACCTAGATGTGCAATAGAAATAATATTGTAGTGCAATTGGTTCTGAACCTTAGAGGGACAACCTCCTCGGGTGGTCAAGACTTGTCTGGAGAGGACAGGACTACAGGAAGAAGCTGGCATATACTGTACAGTAAGCAGCTCTGTGATCGCTATGTTGCAGACACAACACTTTGATCACTTCCGGTGCGCCTCCAGGCTGCTGGAGTGTGGGTCATCAGCAAGTCTCACATCATTGATGGATAGTGGGCATACGAGTTACCTCTGAGACAGAGAGGGGCCTGCATAGGGACAAAGCAGCTGGGAGGTGCTGACAAAGTGCTCAATAAGTGCTGTGTCTGCGAACATTGATCTCGGAGCTCCTTTATTAATGGCTTCTCCAGCAGTCCCATCCCTTTGGACAGTTGAGGACATGTATCAGATGTAATGTGTATGTGATTAGTAAGATAGTGGTGTGCCTTGGGATGTTTTGGTTACAAAAGTGTGCCAGCAAAGGAAAAAGGTTTGAAAACACTGATTTAAATAACCAGGAAAAGCGGGATTAAAATTATGTTGATGTCGAAAATGTTAAAAACCAAGTTAAACAACAGTAAATATTGTAAAGTAAAGTGTTACCCACTGGAAAATAAGTTGTTTAATTCGAAAAAAACTTGCAGCCATGTGTTCCCAGGACTGAATTGGTGAATCAATAACCTAATTATATGCCCAATATATGTTTCTTAAATAAGTCAAAGTTTAATTAATCATACTAAAATATATGAAAATTAATCTGACTTTTTCATTTTACAAATGTTCCTCAATTACTCCTTAAATGATATTACATTTTGCTTTGGTTTGTTTTCATGCAGAATTATTTTTGCACAAAAATTAAGGCAGAGGATTACCTAGTGGTTTGTGTGAAATAGGCAATAACTAATATACAGTAGAACCTCGTCATATGCATGAGATACTTTGTTGGGTATGACATATAAAAGAAAGTTATATGAAGTGGAAATGTCCCTAGACATCCCCTAACAGTTCCTCTAAAGTGCTCTGACTTTGGTTTTGTGTATAATCATTAACATTTATGTTATGTATATCTTATTCATGTTCAGACCAACTGAGTGCTGTTCCCCAAAAGTTACAGTTGGTTGGCCAAAACTTACACATATGAAAAAAGCACAGGGATAGGACTCATATAGTGGGGTATTTGGGGGGAGAGGGGTTGCACATCTTACTTTCTCTAGCGCCACTGTATGAGAAACCCTGCTGAACCAATTTTGTTAAATTTTGATACACTCAATCTTGCTGAAAAACTTCCATTGATTTATCTGAAAGTGTCCTGTGCAAAATTTTTGAAATTCCAAAAGTTCTCCTTTAGAAAGCATTGTCTGTCTTAAAACAGAAATATTCACCTCAGTCTCAATTACTGAGTAATTTACTCATTCAAATGAACATTGAAAGAGGTCACTAGAACTTGTATATTTCATTTTTTAGGTTTTTAATTATTCACTAATGTAAAAATATTTGATAAGTTTCAACTTGATGTAGTTATCTTTGATGAAGATCATAAACAATAATTAAAAATGCACCAACTACCAAAACAAAAATAATTAGGTCACCAAACATACCTGAATGTTACGCCATGCGTAGATTTTCTTAATTCTTTATATTTCACTGCCAGTTCGTGTACAGTAGAGGTGAACTTTCAAATTGCATCATTAGAATATGTTAAGATTCTATTTTATTTATAATCCATTTTTTATTAAACATATCTTTTAAACTTAAGCATATTTTTCTAGGCACAAGACAAATTTTAATTGCTTTTATAGTTTCCATCACTTTTTTTTCCTTTAATGACTTTTTTCTATTTTTTAAAAACAAGTATTTCAAAAACTATTTTTGTAAATAATGCATTAAAGTGAATGCATTTTTTTTCTTTCCATTGTGTTCTTTTATGGAAGTTGAAAACACATCTGCCTTGCTTCTCTCCCCCCTTGTGGTCTATGCTTCTTCATTTATTTATAATTTTGTAATACAAATGACTATGCCTCCTGAATTTATTACAAGAAAAACAAGTACATGCCTGATTGAAATAATGCAATTGCTCTATTGCTTGTCAGGCTTTATTTCACATAACATTACTTTTTAATTTTACCAGGTGGTCTGCATTGCTATACATATTTAAAGTATATTGTCTTGAAATTAATCAAATGAAAATGTCCATTCAAAAATTCACATAAACAAATGCATTGCTTTGCTTTATGGTTCATACTGCAATAGTGAAACACGTAAAAAGCAGCTGAAGGTGAATGAAACTTAAGAGTGATGAAGGTGGAAATACCAGACGTGATTGCTTTTGCAGCTATTTTCATTTCCAGTGGATTAATAAAGACAGGCAGGGCCATATATGTTGCATTGTTTTGATCGTTATTTATGATTCATCAAATTGCAGGTGAATGATGCGGAGGTAAAATGTAATAAACTGCTGTCATTGCATTTCTAATGCTAGAAAAGGAGCCCAAAGGATATTTTCAAATGTGAGAAATAGAAATGAAGACAAATGTCAACAATGCAAACTGTCTTGCATAATTATTAGAAATGAGCATCATGAATATATTTATACAGTAGTTTTCAGAATGCTGCAGCAACATGAAATGAAGCATCTCATAAATCATTGCTATTTGATCAAAAATAATTTTGGCAAATATTAGAAGCAATTTATTAGTAGTTATGAAGTATGTGATGGTGTTCAAACCTGCATCCAAATAATGTTCTTTAGAAACAAATGGTGAAATTGTCCAACATTTAGTGTTTCAAAATATTTCCTTCAAGATTTTTCCTTCAATTTACTTTGCAAAAACAAAACAATTTTATTTTTAGAAACATAACGGTACATTAAGGTTTGTGCAAAATGATTTTTTTTTTTTTTAGATATTTGTAGAATTTATATCTTTCTTTTTCCAGATATTCCTTTTTGGTTATTGATTGTTTTCCCATAAGCAATAGTAATACACCAAAGAACTGGGAAAAAAGGTAAGATTGCTTTGGGTGGCTGAAAAAGAAACTCTGCATCTATTAAACACTATTACATTTTGTCTGTTAGAATAATTCATTCAGTTTACAAATTTTGTTATCATTTTTACAAACTGGCCACTGAAAACATTCACTTATAGAGAAACATTACTTTTATCATGCTTTTATTTAGGTCATGACATTTTATCAGAAATGATATTTAAAACTTTTTTAGTAACCCATTTGTTTAAAATTACATTTAAATTTAATATTAACTACGAAAGCTGAGAGAGAATGTGCAATATCATTATTTTTTTAAATTGTTTCCTTGAGATAACTGACTAATTTTATCAAGATCTCGAGAAAACGAACTTTGTTTTCTCGAGATAATGGAATAATTTTATTGAGATCTCAATAAAACAAAAGATCTTGTTTTCTCGAAATTATGAAATAATTGTGTCTAACGTTTAGGTTATTGAAGCCACGTCCTGTTTGAAATGGCAGAAGAGCAGAACTGTATTGAACAACGCATCACATTTTTGTTCAATCAAGGGTTGACGCAGGCTGAAATATGTTTATGCCTTAGTTTAGAAAATAATAACGTTAGTGTCTGTCATTTAAGAAGATGGTTAGCAAGGCTTCAGCTGTATCAGCGTCGCAATCTAAGTGAGTCTGATGCCAGAAACAAAGGTTAAGTTTCGTTTTCTCGAGATCGCAATAAAATTATTCCGTTATCTCAAGAAAAGAAATTTTCATTTTCTCAACATCTCGGTAAAATTATTCCATTATCTCGAGAAAACGAAGTTTGTTTTCTCGAGATCTCAATAAAATTAGTCTGTTATCTCAAGGAGGCAAAAAAAAACAAAAAACGATATTGCATGTCCTTTCTCGGCTTCCTTAATTAACATCTTTGTCAAAGTATTCAATTAAAAAAATATTTCCAGGGTATGTTGTTACTACTCAGCTAAACTATATTGACTTTATTCATAATGAGCAGGTTTTGAGTTTTTAATTCATTAATTACATTTATATAATGCTTTTCTCAATACTCAAAGTGCTTTACATAGATGATGGGGAATAAAAAACTACCACCTATGTGTAGCATCCACCTGGATAAAGCGACGGCAGCCACTTTGGTGCCAGTATGCTCACCACACATTAGCTATTAATTGGTGAAGGGTTGAGAGAAATAGCCAATAAGGGACAGGGGTTGATTAAGGGTCTAGAATGACCAGTTCATGGTGGGCAGTTTAGCCAATACATTGGGAAACACCCTACACTTTTATAACCACAGAGAGTCAGGACCTCCGTTTTCTGCCTTACCCAAAGGATGGCACCAATTTTGCAGCAGAGTGCCCTCTTCACTCCAGTGGAGTGTTTGAATCCACACTCAGACCACAGGTTATGCACACATGATGGGCTCAGCACCTGACTTAAATTTCTTAGGTGACATATTTAAATATATAATTTACACAGAAAAAATGTAAAAGAACTTCATTGCTCTGATGACATAACCACTGACAGAAATTATTCTGGGGTATTTTGCCATTACTCATCTACTCAAAACAAACATGTTTAGGACTATTACACAGCTACTTTAGTTGATTCAACTAAAAATGGGCATCTTTGTAGGGCTTACATATTCATTTCCAATATAGCTGAAAACAGTTTGTTGGATTTCATGAGTGCTGCGTTCAAGTTTGTTTAAAGAAAGCAAATAAATCTCATTGAGGTAGAATCACCAGTCACCTTATAATATCCCACAGCCATGTTCCCAAGTTTTGCAGATTACCCCTAAATCATTAAAGCATTTTCTATGAGGGAAAAAAAAAACATTCTTATCAGGTATTTTCCACCAAGTTTGTTTGTTTTTTTTTCAATTGAATTTCTTACCAAAAATAAAATTAATTGCTTACACTCTCCACTATGATTATTGTGAATCAACTTTAAAAAAACTAGATGTCCAGAAACTAAAATAAAGATTTAGTAACTAGCAGATGAAAAGTGAGTTTGGTGAACAAGCAGAAGACATAGTCACATAGACAGACAGGGGTCAAAAATACTCAAAGAGATGAAAATAATGAACAGAAATTCATAACAAAATGTCTTTTAAAAACTTGAAATTATTTAGCTCTAGTCAAAAAGATTTTGAAAAGAAACCATAAGAATTTGAATATTTACCCCCACAACTAGGACACCAGTTAGTATATGCCATTTTTTTTTAATAGAGGCAAGGCAATAATATCACAGATCACGTATATCTCATGGCTAGCAACTGGGTCATCATGGCAAGCAATATGCTGGTGCCCATGTATCCATGACATGGCTATATGCTCAGACAAGAAAAGCTCCCTGAAAAAGGGTGGTGTGTTGACATCATTGCAATAAAGTTATCTATACTAATAAAAGGCAAAGCCCTCACTCACTCACTCACTCATCACTAATTCTCCAACTTCCCGTGTAGGTAGAAGTCTGAGATTTGGCAGGCTCATTCCTTACAGCTTACTTACAAAAGTTAAGCAGGTTTCATTTCGAAATTCTACAGGTAACGGTCATAACGGTCGGCAGCGTCCGCCATGTTGAACTTTCTTATTTATGGACCCATCTTCAAGAAATTTGGTAGGTGGCTTCCCTGCGCTAACCGAAACAAATGCACGTACTTATTTCGATGGTATGACGCCACTGTTGGCCGCCATATTGAACTTTCCAACATCACTAATTCTCCAACTTCCCGTGTAGGTAGAAGGCTGACCCCATCTTCAAGAAATTTGGTAGGTGGCTTCCCTGCGCTAACCAAAACCGATGTACGTACTTATTTCGATGGTATGGTGTAGGTAGAAGGCTGAAATTTGGCAGGCTCATTCCTTACAGCTTACTTACAAAGGCTAAGCAGGTTTCATTTCGAAATTCTACGCATAACGGTCATAACGGTCGACAACATACGCCATGTTGAACTTTCTTATTTATGGCCCCATCTTCACGAAATTTGGTAGGCGGCTTCCCTGCGGTAACCGAAACAAATGTACGTACTTATTTCGGTGGTGTGATGCCACTGTCGGCCACCATATTGAACTATTCAATGGTCTTTGTTACTTATGGGCCCATCTTCAAGAAATTTTGTACGCGGGTTCCCAACGCTAACTGAATCCTACTTACGTACATATATACGTCCATAGCCTGCAGCTCGGTCACCGTGTGAGGCGGCGTTGGGCCATCTCAGGTACACATTCCCTTTATCATTCCACCCGTACCCCCATTAACATGTCTATCGAGGTGATCACCATCGATCAAAGAACTGTCACTTACCGAGTGGTTTCCATGCCCGGAGATGCACCTACCTTTTCCATTCTCTTTGTTACATATTGCACGGCCATATCAGGCTCACTCTTGATATCCGGAGGAACATTGTGTCTTATGTATTGAATGACTGGGACAGGTTCAAGGTGTGGACTGATGACGGTACAGGAGATAATTATACTACACAGGAGCACTATAAGAGTGAAATTCTTAAGCCCTTCACCTATGGTTCTGCATGTGAGTTGATGGCTGCCTCTGAATTGTTTGGTTGTCGCTTTCAAGTGTACCGAAATGGCCAAATATTTTACACCTTTCGACAACCGCCAATGCCTCTTAAACATCTTAGATTCACAGGTGACAATTTCTGTAGTGACCGCCAGGGAAAAAGGGGAGGCGGTTTGGCGAACATTTACTCGAGCCAGTTAAAATGTAAAGATGTCAGTTTTGGTAAGTTCAAGTCCTTTGAGTATCTCGCAGTTGTTATCCATGGAGATTCTCAAGTTCTAGTATTATCCGTGTATAGACCTCCAAAATTCAACGCGTCTTTTTGAGGAATTCTCTGACTTAATGTCAATTTTAATTACTAACTATGACACACTCCTAATAGTTGGCAACTTTAATTTTCATATAGAAAATCAGTGTGATCTAAAAGTAAAAGAATTTATGAACCTCCTGGATTCTTTTGATTTGAGACAACTCATAAATCAGCCTACACATAAAGCAGGTCATACGTTAGACTTAGTGATTACTAAAGGACTGAAAGTTGATATAAAACAGATCATTGATATTGGTCTATCAGACCATTTCTTCTACTTTTTAATATAGAAATAATGATAAAAACACCCATGAGAAGCATATTGTTAAAAAACGCTTCTTTGACTCAGCAGCAGCTTTAAAACTTACAAACATTCTAAGCAATCAGTCCGTTTATAGTGCCAACTATAATAGCAAGGTAAATAGTAAGGTGGAAAGATTTAATACTAAAGTGAGAGCTGCTGTTGACATAGTTGCACCTGAAAAGACAGTGAAAAAATCTTCTAGCATTGTTATACCATGGAAGACCCAAAGAGTGTTGGATTTAAAGAGAACATGCCGCAGAGCTGAGCGTAAATGGAGGAAGACTAAACTTACTATCCACTATGAAATATTAAAAGTTAAAATAACAGAATACAATAACACTGTCCGTCTTGAGAGCGCTGCTATTTCTCAAGATTATAAATAACAATGCTAGTAATCCCAGAGTCTTATTTTCTACAATTGATCGCCTACTAAACCCAGGTAACTCAAAGGAATGCCTCCTAAGTACTTCCAGTAAAACCTGTGAGGCTATCGCTGTATTTTTCAATCAAAAAATTAATGATATTAGAAATAACATAGTATATCCCTCCAACACTAAGGATCCTCCTAAACCCCAGCATCCTGTTATAAACAAATTAAACTCTTTCACTAGGATAGATTTACCTGATTTACAAAAAATAATATCTCAATTAAATCCTCCACCTGCATCCTTGACCCAATACCAACAAGGTTTTTCAAAGAAGTATCAGGCGTGCTAATTGATAATGTTCTGACATAGTAAAATCGTCATTAGATACGGGGTCTTCCCAGACTGTCTTAAGACTGCTGTAGTTAAACCCCTCTTAAGAAACATAATCTTGACCCTCGCTCTTGAAAATTTTAGACCCATCTCTAACCTGCCTTTCTTAAGTAAAGTTCTGGAGAAGGCAGTCATTATGCAGTTAAATGACCACCTCAATAAACATGCTATTCTTGATAAATTTCAGTCGGGTTTTAGAACAAATCACAGCACAGAAACTGCACTCGTTAAAGTAGTAAATGATTTGCGGTGAATGCAGACAGAGGCCATTTATCTGTTCTAATCCTCTTAGATCTGAGTGCTGCATTTGACACCATTGATCATAATATTCTTAGAAATCGCCTTAGTCAATGGGTGGGCCTCTCTGGCAGTGTCTTAAATTGGTTTGAATCCTACCTGACAGGGAGAAAATATTTTGTTAGTTGTGGTAATTACAACTCGAAGACACATGAAATCCGATATGGTGTTCCACAAGGCTCTATCCTGGGTCCGCTGCTCTTCTCAATCTACATGCTTCCGATTATCTCAGGGCACAACGTGAGCTACCACAGCTATGCTGATGACACACAGCTGTACTTATCAATAGCACCTGATGACCCCGATTCTCTTGATTCACTAACACAATGTCTGACTTGTATCTCAGAATGGATGAATAGTAACTTTCTCAAGTTAAATAAAGAGAAAACTGAAATCTTAGTGATTGCAATAATGGATACAATGAGGCTATTAGAAATAAACTGGATACATTAGGATTAAAAGTCAAGACGGAGGTAAAAAGCTTAGGGTAATTGTTGACTGTAATCTGAATTTTAAATCGCATATTAATCAGATCACTAGGACAGCATTTTTCACTTAAGAAACATAAGTAAAGTTAGACCTCTTATATCACTGAAAGATGCTGAGAAATTAGTTCACGTTTGTTTTCAGTCGACTAGATTACTGTAACGCACTCCTCTCAGGACTACCCAAAAAGACATAAATCGTTTGCAACTAGTGCAGAATGCAGCTGCTAGAATCCTAACTAGGAAAAGAAAATCGAACACATTACTCCAGTTTTGATGTCACTACACTGGTTACCTGTGTCATTCAGGATTGACTTTAAAATTCTGCTTATGGTTTACAAAGCCTTAAATAATCCCACCCCAATCTTATATATCGGAATGTCTGACACCTTATATTCCAAATCGTAACCTCAGATCCTCAAATGAGTGTCTCCTTAGAATTCCAAGAACAAAACTTAAAAGAAGTGGTGAGGCGGCCTTCTGCTGCTATGCACCTAAAATATGGAATAGCCTGCCAATAGGAATTGCCAGGCTGATACAGTAGAGCACTTTAAAACACTGCTGAAAACACATTACTTTAACATGGCCTTTTATAACTTCATTTAACTTAATTTAACTTAATCCTGATACTCTGTATGTTCAATTCCTCATAATAACTACTCATGGTGGCTCTAAAAATGTACTCTTTTCTGTTTCTTTTGTGGTGGTGGCCTGCGCCACCTCCACCTACTCAAAGCTTCATGATGCTCCAACAATGATGGATGGATTAAAAGGCAGAAGTCTACGTGACCATCATCATCAAGCCCTTCCGTGAGAACCCTAAATCCAAAGAGGACTGTTTCATTTATGTTAGGTAGAATGCCCAGAGGGGACTGGGCGGTCTCATGGTCTGGAATCCCTACAGATTTTATTTTTTCTCCAGCCGTCTGGAGTTTTTTGTTTTTCTGTCCCCTGGCCATTGACCTTACTCTTATTCGATGTTAATTAATGTTGATTTATTTTGTTTTCTTATTGTGTCTTTCATTTTTCTATTCTTTAATATGTAAAGCACTTTGAGCTACTGTTTGTATGAAAATGTGCTATATAAATAAATGTTGTTGTTGTTGTTGTTGTAGTGGACACTTTAATGTTTATGAATGTTTAAACTCTCAAAAGCTGGATGTGAAGTTATCGATGAAACCGGTTGTATACTTACAACGCTTGACAGATGCCGACTGTCACTTCAACACAAGTCCTACAAATACTGTCGTAATTGAAGCAAACCATGAAACTCAAATCGATTATGAAAAGCAGCAATCCAAGCTGTGAGATTTGAGGCAAGATTGCTTTTCACATGGCCAACTGTATGTTGCATGCTCAAGAGTAAGCTCAGTGCACAGCTTGGTCATATTACAATCGGAGGGTCGAACTCACAATGTGGTATACAAAGAGATCCTTAACAAATGGTATATATGGTATATTTTCCCTCAGTTTAAAAAGGTTTAATTTTCTTCTTAATAAAAATTTGAAGGCAGTACTTCGCCGCTGCGAAGCGCGGATATTTTGCTAGTCTATACAAATAAAAGGCAAAGCCCTCACTGACTCACTCATCACTAATTCTCCAACTTCCCGTGTAGGTAGAAGCCTGAAATTTGGCAGGCTCATTCCTTACAGCTTACTTACCAAAGTTAAGCAGGTTTCATTTCAAAATTCCACGCATAACGGTCATAACTAAATCCTACTTACGTACATATATACGGCCATAGCTTGCAGCTCGGTTGCCGTGTGAGACGGAGTTGCGTCCCCCATCACCACACCTCCCACGTAGTTGGCTGCCTGCCTATATTGCGTCCCCCATACCCACGCCTCCCACGTAATTGAGTGCCTGCCCATATAAGGCCGTCCGTCAGCAGCAATCCAATAGACATGCTGCCGCTACGAGGCGTTTGTCATGCCTAAGACGAATATGGTATTCACAAGATATAAGTTTAGTGAGAAGACGCAATGTATAAACGAGACTTTTGATCACTTTGTGACAGAGTTAAAATTGCTGGTGAAGGATTGTGCTTATGCAAACGAAGATAAGATTGTCAGGGATAGAATAGTGTTTGGCACAAACTCAGCAAAAGTGCGAGAGAAACTTTTAAGTGCTGGGTCTGAGCTAACATTAAATAAAGCCGTGGACATCGCAAGATCGCACGAGATAGCACAAGCACAGCTGAAAACCTTCGATGCACGTACTCTGAGCGGCTCACGTGAATTGACTGTGAACGCAGTACGCAGACAACAAGCAAGGGCTCCAAAGAGAGCTGAACAAAAAACGCATTACACAATTGAGAAGGCAGCAAAAGAATATGAAGCGAGTGACGCATACAAGCATATTCATGTGTGCTGCTACTGTGGAAACAAAGCACAAGGTGGAAGAATTCAATGTCCAGCTAAAGGAAGACAGTGTAAAAGTTGTGGTAAATTGAACCACTTCGCTAAAGTTTGCAGGACTGGGAAAGGTAAACCTGTGCATGCAGTGTGTGATGTCTCAGATAAAGAGGAAGATGAGCTGTTTATTGATACAGTAAGAAAGGAACAACCCTCTGAAGCTGAACAAGCCTTTGTAGACATACAGTATCAATAGGAAAGCAAGGTGTAAAGCTTAAGATTAAATTAAGTTCATAGACACGCTGCAGCTAACTATTCACAGGCAAATCCATACCAGGAATACCTGTTAAACATCTTAGATTCAAGAGTACCGATTTGGGTAGTGAACACTTCGATGAATGAAACCTGTTATCTTTACAACGGTTGACAAACACGGTATGTAACTTGCACACAACACATCCTCCAAATACGAACCTGATTGAAAGAAATAATGATAATCAAATCCTTGATGACAGCAACAGTCATAACAGTCACAAAACAAGTACATTGTGTGGTCTTTGGCCGGCTTGTCAGCCCGGCCAATACCCCCAGGCTGCCAGATGGAGCCCTCCCTGCAGTATGGAGGTGCCCCGAAGACCAGCAGGGAGTCATGGACTATGTAGTTTTTATACATGACCCTGCTGGATACCACAGGGGCCGCAAGAGGGAGCTGCAGGGGGGACCGAAGACTCATTTGTGCCCTATAACCCGGAAGTATGTCAAAGGAAGAGCGAAGTGCTTCCGGGGTGAGAAGAAGGACTCATACCTGCGTCGGAAGTGATAGAGAATCACGTGGACTGGGGATTGGGAAAACTTCCGGGTCAGGGAGGATAAAAGGACTGTGGGAGCCCCCAGACGTCGAGCTGAGCTGGGTGATAGGAGGGCAACGTGTCTGGGAGTGGAGGATTGTTTATTGATTGTGTATTTTGTAATTTATATGAGTATAGTGGAGGAGAGGATGCTTTGTGCACTGTGGAAGATAAATAAAGTCAACTCCTGGACTTTTATCTGGTGTCTGGCATATTGGACAGGGGTTCAAGGGAGCGATACTGCCCCCTATCTGTCACAATTGACAATCATGTTACGTTATTTTTAAAATGTTTCCTTTTTTTTTTAATAACTTCTTTAACACACTACTTCTCTGCTGTGAAGAGTGGGTATTTTGCTAGTAGTGAATAAAAGAAAATATGCAACATATGCACAAATAGCAAAACAGATTCACACATGTGCCAAACTGAGGTTCATGATAATGGTCTGCTAAAAGAAGTCCATAAGAAAAACAGTTAATTTATTTAAAATTAAATTTTTCCTCAACCTGACATTTTAAGCAAAGAACAGAATGGAACATACTGAAGAAAATGTATAATATTCCTGTTGTGAAATAGTTACCTCCTTTTCTTCAAATAGTGGACTTTTTCATCACATGTTGGCAGGCTTCTGGAATTTTTAGAAATTTCTGTTATCATACATTTTTCAGAGTGCTGTCTCTTAGACCTGGCCAACCAGGTAACAGCATTTGTTGTTTTCTTCATGCTGTCAAAGTCTCTTGAGCAGTCTTTATAGACTGTATCCAATGATTACTTTGTTCACAGTCCCAACGGCTGAGCCATTTATAGCAAGTGATAGGTGAGCAGGTGACTGTTTTCTGAAATCTATGATCATCTCCCGAGTTTTTATGTGGCTCATTGCTGCCACATGATTGGCTGATTGGATAATTGCATAGACAAGCAGGTGTACAGGTGTAGCTAATAATCTCCACTTATGATTTGTGAGTATCCATCCATCCATTATCCAACCCAATATATCCTAACTACAGGGTCAAGGGGGTCTGCTGGAGCAAATCCCAGCCAACACAGGGCACAAGGCAGGAAACAAACCCTGGGCAGGGTGCCAGCCCACAACAGATTTGTGAGTATACAAAACCAATATCTGAATGAGATCAGGTTTGGTTCTCATGTCTAACTTTATTGTTTAATTTTTGGTTTTTGCATAAATTTATATTACTAACCGTAGTTTGAGAGGTCCAAAGGTTACATAACCTCTGATTCTCAATTAAGATTTAACAATCACATGAGTGAACAGAGGACATATTTTTTCATTTTTAGCACCTGTATCTTTGCATCACAATAATTATGGCATTTTTTTAAAAAAGCTACTCAGTAATCAATCGATGACTACACAGTCTTTCTAAATAGCTGAAAAGTTCTGACATGTATGTTATAAATCTCTCGTAGTGTTATAAAACAAATTTGAAGCACTAACACAACAAAGAAAGAAAGCAGGAAAGAAACCTTGCTTGGACTTAATTAAAAGTCAATTTTAAAGCACACTGCTTAAACCAACATCTGTGACCTGCAATAATTGTAACCCAAACCTGTTAAAAAAACAATTACTGAAATTTCAAAATGCATATTGTAATATAATGATTATGCCAACAATGAGTAATTTTGAGTTAAGTTTTTAATATTTAATTAGGAAATACAGAACTATTTCTAGTGTGCTGCATAAAATATACGTATGTAAAGATGTTTAACTGCTTAAATTATAATTTACTTGTTCTGAATTATGCATAAAGGGTTTTTAGAGCTGTCATCAATATCTGTCTGGGGAAAGATGATGGAAATTAGCCTTGGGCTAAAAATCATCAGCTTGCAGTGCATTTGACATTGCATTCCTTTTAGAATTTCCACTGTTATAACTACATTTTTGACTTTAATTAAGCTACCTAAATGTATCACTGTCTTGTTTTCTTGATAATTATTTTTGGAGTCTTTGGAGACATGTATTATCTTGATCAGAAAGTGATAACAAAAAAGGAATCTGAGAATAGCAGTGTTGCTTAGCAAATGATTAAATGCAGAGGAAACTAATAAAACGTTGACCCTTATGTCAAGATACAGATGGTGAAGTATGTGTGATATATAGAAGGTTACTTGCTAAAGAAAGATGTGGTTACATACTGTATACATATGCAGGAATAAAATACAGAATAATAACACTTAATTGGAAAGAGTTAAAATTAACTCTGATATGGAGATTTAAGTCAATATTTCTCCCACAACGTTGAACCAAATATAGGAAGAATTACAGGCAGTACAGGTAAGGCAAGTCTCACCCAGTATCCAGTAGGCCACTATAAATCATGTTAGAAGTCACCAATATCACACCGGAGCTATTGATGCAACAATTAACTGACAGACACAAAGAGATAATTAGAGAGCGATCAAAAAGTCATTTTTGGGAATCGTGTGAACATTTGAATGTGCAAGGTACTGCAAATATGCAAGTTAGAATTTAAAGTTGGAGAATGTCATGTTACCAGCATCCTAAAAACCATCTCAGATTAAATATATATCTGCATTTGATTAAGTCAAGCATGAAATACTTTGTCTTTATAGTGTTTATGTTGGAATACAAATCACAGTAAATTCACAAATAACTTCCTTTAGTTTTTATTAGCATTTCCATACTGTCCCAACTAGAATTGGGGCTGTACTTTTCAAAAGAGGAAAGATAACAAAATAATTACGTAAATGATCCTATCATAATTAAGTATACATTCAGCCAATTTTGATTAAATGGCCTGTATTTGATATAGCGCCTAACTAGAGTTCAAGAACCCCCCTAGGCGCTTTACAACACAACAGTCATTCACCCATTCACACACACATTCATACGCTGGTGATGATAAGCTACTATGTAGCCACAGCTGCCCTGGGGCACACTGACAGAAGTGAGGCTGCCGAACACTGGCGCCACCAATCCTTCCGACCACCACCAGCAGGCAAGGTAGGTTAAGTGTCTTGCCCAAGGACACAACAGCTGCATTCTCATGCCGGGAGCCAGGATCGAACCTGCGACCCTCCGATTGCTGGACAACCCGCTCTACCGACTGGGCTACTGCTGATTACTGATTAGATCGTTTTTTATGTACAGTATAATCTCGTAACACAGGCTATGGTAAGATGATTTAGGAGGAAAAGAAAGAAGTGAAAAGTCAAGCAAAATGACACCTTTTATTGGCTAACTAAAAAAATTACAATATGCAAGCTTTCGAGGCAACTCGGGCCCCTTCTTCAGGCAAGCTTGCATATTGTAATCAGTGGTGGCTGCTGAATGATTTGGCTGGGTGACAGTGGCATAAGGTGGCAAAAGTAGTGATTAGTAACTGGAAAAATCAATCCTTATGACTAACTTACAGTTGTACTTTAATAAAAACAGCCATGCCCTCTATTGTGAACAGAAGCAAAGCTAAACATATTAATTTTAAGCCTTTTACAACGGATGTGCTAAAAACAAATTAAAACAAGACCTATTTCAAAAAGGTGTTTTGAGATGTTCCAAAGTGTACTAGAAGATAGACCCACCTGTTTTTATGATTTATTCTCAGAACATGGAACTGGTATCCAGTGTATGGGCATTTTAGATTATAATCAGAGGTGTACAGTATGGAGACAAACATTTCTAAAGGTACATGTTTGTTCAGAGCCTAATATACAATTAAGATTATTTCAAAATCAGTTCTGAAAGATCAGACAGCCAATGTAATGATGCTAACATTGGTGAAATACTGTAGCTTGACATGTTCTCTTTATAGTTAAGATTCTTGCTTCTTAATTTTGAACACACTGCAGCCAATTTAAATCTTTCCCTGGTAAACCCAAAAGATAATCCTGCTGACGAAATACTAATGTACAGGTTAATTTTTCAGCATCTTGAAATGATCTAAAGGACTGAAAGTTCCTTTAATGAAAAACTGCAGTAGGATTTAAAAATTTGCTCCGAATCTATAATCACATTACTTCAGGCTTTATTTCAAAGCTAGTTAATCAAGTTTTCCCCTAGGTTCCTCATCTTCTTAACTGTAGCCAGTGACTAGAGTTTCTATTTTTCCCCAGTTGAGGTTAAGGAAATTCCTTTTCATTCATGTGGTAAGGCTAGTAAGTCATTCAATCAAAGAACTGAAAAGTATTAGGGTTGGTATATTTCATCCAGGATTTTGTTCCCTGGCTTGGCTTGTATTTTTTTTCCTTTTTTGCATTCCTGTTGATTCCGAATTGTTTATCATGTGTTTTTAATGTTTCATTTAAATATTATATAGTAGTTATGTATTGTGTATTTGTGTCTCATGATGATATAAGTATCCCATGTGTTTTGTGCATGAAACCCCAAAAGTCCATCATGACATAACTGCTGAGGGACCACCTTCATCATTTATATTCAGGTTTTAGAATGAGTCCCTGAGATTGTCATTGAGTGTGGTGGAGTTATGAGATTTTATTGTAAGTACTGATTGGGTATTTCTGGTTCGGTGGATTTTGATTCTGTTTTCTGGATTTTTGTCTTTGGACTAGTATTTATAAGAACATTGTTTTGTTTTATCTGTCAGGACAGAAGGTTTACAGTCATCCTCTAAATTTAAGCCATTTTTTTGTATTTAAATTGTTTTTGTTGATTTTGCCATTTTGTGTTGTGGCATCATAACAGGGGTGATCATGAACTATAGAAAGAAATAGCTGTGTGTTATCTGCTTAGCTGTTGTAATTTACCTTATGTTTGGAAATGTTGTGACCTAACAGTTGTACATAAAGTGAGAAGGATAATAAAAGGCCTAGAACTGATTCCTGAGGTATATCATATTTTATATCATTTATTTTGGACTTAGTAATAATAATAATAATAATAATAATCAACAATTACAAAAATAGTATTGAAAATTGGATCAAGACCAAAGTCCAACATGCTGTCTAACAAAACTATGATCTACAGCAGGCATGTCAAACACGCGGCCCGCATGACAGATCCTAGTTAGCACTGAACTTGTACAAAATGATTACTGTCATTTGTGATTGAATCATTGTGCATCTTTGGCGTTACTTATTGACTTTTCTTACTTCTGCCTTCTGAGAAAAGCACGTTTTCAAATAGCATTAGGTACCGGAAACGTCATCTGCTAGTATAGCCACGAGCCTTGACCAAAGTTAATGAGCCGCAACATCACAACTGAAGTGCTAGGCTGCAGCAGGGGCAGCCTTAGGCATTAGCAAACTGTGCACTTGCACAGGGCCGCCAAATCCCAGGGGTCGCCACGCCAATATATATTGAATATAAAACAAAAAGAGAAAATAACGACACAGCTGACGGCAATATGGCCGAAAAACATGGTGTTTTTGTTAATTAGTATGCTGTATTTACTAATGTCGGAGCAGTAAGCTATATGTAGTATTATAACGTTCTGCCGTAATGAGAATATCATGGGCCGCCACTTGGTTTTCAAGTTATGGACACGTGCATATAGAAGCGTGTCATGAGCACGAGGCGGCTATGCAGTGTCCGCAACGGACGTGGCCGTCCGCCGTGCTTAAGATACCATATTGACATTGGCGGGTGAAGGGGCCATCGATTCTTTCTCTGCCCAAGGGTGTCGCCATGAGCCTAGAGCCGCCCCTGCTAGGTTACACTACTAGCTAGGCTGCTGAGACTGGCCATTGGGCAGAACTGACCATCACGAGTAATAATAATAAATAATAATAATAATTCATTACATTTATATAGCGCTTTTCTCAGTACTCAAAGCACTATCCACACAGTGAGGAACCAGGAAGCGAACCCACAATCTTCCACAACCTCCTTACTGCAAAGCAGCAGCACTACCAGTAGAAATAGCTTGCATATTTTCACGTTTTTTTGCTCTAGTTTTATGTAATTTTGTGCTAGTATTTTAACAAACAGTTAGTGCAGACTACAGCTGAAGATCTGAAGTGGAAGCGAAAAGTTGGTGAGTTGTTTATTAACATATTTTTGTGATTTTGAGTTTGTAAAATTAGTGTAAGTCAGGTGGCTTTTTGCATATCAGCTTATTTTATAATATAAACTTTGAAGTAAACTTAGTAAAGTAAAATTAGATTTTTGGAGCATTAGTTTTCCAACTTGAATTACTGAGCAATGAATTCAGTGAGCGTTTTCGTGATTTCAGTTCACACGAACAGGACTTTGTGCTATTCTCTTACAACGTTGAGAATGCGCCTGAGAATATCCAAATGGAATTGATTGAAATGCAGTCTTATTCTATTCTGAAGGCAAGATAAAACAAAGTTGGTGTGCCAGGCTTGTATGCTTACCTGCCACCCACGTATGTGCAGATCCGTAAGTTGGCATCGAGAGTACTGTCTGTGTTCGGAAACACTTACCTTTGTGAGCAACTGTTTTCGTTAATGAAAGCTACCAAAACCCCACATCGCTGAAGACTTACTGCCGAGCACCTTTCATCCCTCATAAAAGTTGTTGTGTTACATTTTTTAAAGTTTTCAGTATTGGAAAGAAAGCTACAGTAACTTTGTATAATAGTATTTGTTACAGTGCGGCGTGCTGACGCACGTATGGCAGTCGAATCGGCCCACCAATAGTAGTGAGTTTGACATGCCTGATCTATAGTATGAAAAGAAGTGCCCAAACCCAGGAGAACAATGACTGACACAAGCATTAACATAAGTATTAAGTTGTAAGACATTAACTAGTTTGACAAGAGCCAGTCCTCTGCTATGATTGGGTCTAAAACCTGACTAGTACTTTTGAAGAATAACATTTTTATGTTTTTTAGAATTTTACTTAACAAGGATGTGTTAAACATAGGTCTAGCTGTATGCAAAACAGACCTGTCCAGGTTATTTTTCTTAAGAGTTCTCAGTACTACAAGTTTTAAAAAACTGGGGAAAAACACCAGACTGTACTGAGCAATTAACTTTATCTAGAATGTTGTCAATAAGCAGTTAGAGACATCTTTTTAAAACTCTTGCAGGGAGTGGATCAGGGATTCATTTGAGTAATTCTTCTGCCAAGTTCAACTACATTTTGCAAAAGGAATTCGGTTCAGTGTGATAACAGGAGAAGGTCAGTACTGGTTCTGATTGGAGAGATGTACTGACATGCTGACATCATCCTTTCAAATGAAAGAGAAGCGACTGAGAGTTTTTGCGTTTTCTATGGTGGGAAAGTTAATTAAAAATTACATTTTGCTCCTAAAAACTTTGTGTTTTGGTTGCCACTAAGGAGCCCTGCCAGAAATTTTAAAGCATACCTGTTCTTGAACCTCAATTCTCCACTGCCGTTACAAATGGCAACACTGTACAACAGTTACGTGTGTTAATTGGTGAGTTAGGGTGCCAGATAGGTGAATCCATAGTCAGCTGTTTGCTGGCTAGTCAACACCCACTCACTCCAAGTCACCCGCCACCAGCTGAGTCAGCTAGGGTTGAACCGCCTGACACAACCCTTGTCCAAAGTGAGCTTAGTAGTGAGGCCAGATATCAAAGAGCCCCCGATGTATCGTGACAATGGTTCAGACAGATACTCCATTCAGGAGTAGATTGAGCTAATGGAGGTGTACCTGTATAAAAAGGCATTCCAAGTCATGAACAGGGAGATGAGGTCCTAAACCACCTCCTTGGTAAGGCAAAAAGTATATAGTCAAAGTAGGACTGAAAAGCAACTCCTCACCTGGTGTTACTGTTAAGCCTGAGACAATCTATGCTATAGTGAGACGCTGCTTTAACGAAACCCATGCTTCATGTCTACCACTGACCAATTTCTATGCCACCCAACCAACAGAAACAGAAACGCCAATAGATTACTGGGTCAGGTTGAACACAACTGCTGAAGTGGCCAATAGGCACTTGGGATGTCAGGGTGGTAAATTAGAGAATATGGATGCAGAAATAGCCATGATGTTTATCCAAAACTGTCCTGGCCGTAGTCTCGCATGTGTGTTCAAGTGTAAGCCTACAAGCAAGTGGTTAATCACAGAGGTGAGAGCCGCTATTGATGAGTGTCAGCGAGAATGCTGAGCTAAAAGATCAGGTGCAAGCATGATCAATTCACATGCTATACAATTAGCCACTGCCATAACAAGTAGCAGTGTGCCAGAACCCAAAGTTGCAGGTGCTCATGTGAACACAGCCACGTGCAGCCCACCTAATCCAACCAAGTCAAGTGAGGCAGTCATTTCAGAGCCAAATGTTCTGGAACATGTGCTAAGTATGCTGGAGAGAGTGTTAGAGTGTACCAACCAACCTGTTCATGCTACAGCTAGACCACAGGCTTCAACCCCAGCATGTCTCCCTCCATGCCAAGTCTGTAGGGATGCCTCTCACTCAACATGAACACATTGTATGCAGGAGTGGAGATCTCTAACCTGTTTAGAAATAGGGCATCAGCGGAAAGACTGCCCCAAAGCCGTTACTGCACAGAATGTTAGTTCACCTGATCAAGGAAACTAAGTTGCTCACACACGGGAGGGGACAGTGTGAGTAACAATGTTGAACCCCTCAACCTTGAAGATGTGCAATTTGTGTATATGAAGTGCCTGAAATCTGCCACACCTGGAACTGCTGTACTGTTTCAGAACATGATTAGACTTGATAAAGCTGACAGTCTGATTTACACCAGTGCACAAGTGGGTGATGATGTCTCACTACTTCCGTTGTTAAACACTGGCTCTATGGCTTGAACCATTAATGAAGAAACTGAGCAGGTGCTAAAGAATGCTGGATTAGCACTGGAGATTGACAATATCCAGATTGATGTTGTGCTCATTGGCTGTGGTGGAGATCAGGTTAGGCCCAAGTGCATTTACAATTTAAGGATTTATTCATTAGATTGAGATTGTGTATAAGGCACCTTCTTACGCAAGTGAATATTGGAAGTCTGGCCAGCTTCTTTTTGACACTTTCCCTTTTGGTTGGGAGACGATTTTGTTGCACATAAAAGAGTACTGTGATGTACCGTGAGAAAACCATGACATGCTATGCTACCGTTATTCAGAACTCTGCCATTACCCTACCCTCAGTGTTTTGAGAAGTTCAGGGAGGAGTATGTGGCTGAGTCAGTTTATTATGTTTTATTTTAGCGAACCTTCTCAAAAATATGGATTTTTTTTTATACTGAAATGCTTTTGTTTTGTATACAGTAATCCCTCCTCGATCACGGGGGTTGCGTTCCAGAACCCCCCGCGATAGGTGAAAATTCGCAAAGTGGAAACCATATGTTTGTATGGTTATTTTTATATATTTTAAGCCCTTATAAACCACACTGTTAACATTATTAGAGCCCTCTAGACATGAAATAACACCCTTTAGTCAAAAGTTTAAACTGTGCTCCATGACAAGACAGAGATGACAGTTCTTTCTCACAATTAAAAGAATGCAAACATATCTTCTCTTCAAAGGAGCGCTGTCAGGAGGAGAGAATGTCACTGAGAGAGAGAGAGCGTGACAGAAAAGCAAACAATCAAAAAATCAATACGTGCTGTTGAGCTTTTAAGTATGAGCACCGCAATAAAGCAGCTGCAAAGAAGGGGGCAATGTGAAGGAAGTATTTCAGCATTTTTTTAGAGTAGCGTCCGTATCTTCTAGGCAAACAGCCCCTCTGCTCACACCACATCCGTCAGGCACAGATAAATTCAGAGAGAGTGAGAGAGAATGAGAAAAGCAAACAATCAAGCACCGCTCGGGAAGCACATCGCATATCATTGAGGAGTTTTATTTAATACGTAATACATGCTCTGATTGGGTAGCTTCTAAGCCATCCGCCAATAGCGTTCCTTGTATGAAAACAACTGGACAAACAAACTGAGGAAGCATGTACTTTAAATTAAAAGACCCATTGTCCGCAGAAATCTGTGAACCAGCGAAAAATTTGTGATATATATTTAGATATGCTTACATTTAAAATCCGCGATGGAGTGAAGCCGCGAAAGTCGAAGCGCGATATAGTGAGGGATCACTGTATTGTGAATTTTGTTTAATATGAATGCAATCAGTGTATCTTTTGCATTATAGTTTTTGTTTACCTGTTGTAGCGGGGGGCTTTAATTAATGAAACACCCATAGGGTGCACATGTAGCATAAAAGCAGACTCCCGGCAAAAGCTGGATGATGCTGTTGCAGGTAAGATGCTTCTCAATACTCTCTGTCTCTCGTGTAAACTAACAAGTTTTGAAATAGTGTATTCTGTCTCAAACTGCATAGAAACATCACGTCATGTGGTTATTGATGTATCTTGAGGTTCTGCTGTCACTTTTGGTCAGCAGAAATGGATTTTAAAAGTGTTTAATTTGACGGAGATCCAGTCTCACTAGCGTACTGTTAGGCTTGCTACAGAAGAGAGAGAGCCTGTCACTGTGCGTGTTGACTGTGCCCCTTACTGCTTGTCTTATAGGTATGTTACAACGTTAATTATACTTTGTCCTTCATTGTTATTGTTCATATGCATTTGTTAAATTTGTATGGTTTTGAAAAGTTTCATTTGGATAACAAAAAGTATTTATTTTTATGGAACACATATTTTGTTCAGAAGGAGATATTTTGCACTTGTTTGACCAGGATTTGATTTTTGTTGAAATGTATTTGTTTCATTTGGTGTTAATTTCATTATTTATTTTGTGTAATTTTATTTTCATTGTATTTATATATATATATATATACTGTATGTGTATGTGTATATATATATATATATATATATATATAATCAAAAAAAATGTGGATGACGCTGCTGCAGGAGACTGAGAGAGAGCCTGTTGCTGCGTGTGTTGACTGTGCCCCTTACTGCTTCTCTTATAGAGCAAAATGCAGAATCTGGATATTGGTGTGTCTGTCTTCCTTCAAAGCATCAGCAACCATTTTAAAACTGCTACATTAGGGCATCTTTATTTGAAAACATCAATGTCAGATTGGGGGAAGTAGGAATGTGACCAAGAGAATAAACCTAAATAAAAAAAAATGCTAACCTTTACAAGTACCCTAAATTTACAGTTAGGTCCATAAATATTTGGGAATTTTCTAATTTTGGTTCTGTACATTACCACAATGAATTTAAAATGAAACAACTCAGATGCAGTTGAAGTGCAGACTTTCAGCTTTAATTCAGTGGAGTGAACAAAATTATTGCATAAAAATGTGAGGCAACTAAAGCATTTTTTTTAACACAATCCCTTCATTTCAGGGGCTCAAAAGTAATTGGACAATTGACTCAAAGGCTATTTCATGGGCAAGTCCATCATTATTTCATTATCAATTAAGCAGATAAAAGGCCTGGAGTTGATTTGAGGTGTGGTGCTTACATGTGGAAGATTTTCCTGTGGACAGACAACATGAGGTCAAAGGAGCTCTCCATGCAGGTGAAAGAAGCCATCCTTAAGCTGCGAAAACAGAAAAAACCCATCTGAGAAATTGCTACAATATTACGAGTGGCAAAATCTACAGTTTGGTACATCCTGAGAAAGAAAGCAAGCACTGGTGAACTCAGCAACGCAAAAAGACCTGGACGTCCACAGAAGAGAACAGTGGTGGATGATCGCAGAATCATTTCTATGGCGAAGAAAAACCTCTTCACAACAGCCAAACAAGTGAACAACACTCTCCAGGGGGTATGCATATCGATATTCAAGTCTACCATAAAGAGAAGACTGCATTAAGTAAATACAGAGGGTGCACTGCAAGGTGCAAGCCACTCATAAGCCTCAAGAATAGAAAGGGTAGATTGGACTTTGCTAAAGAACATCTAAAAAAGCCAGCACAGTTCTGGAAAAACATTCTTTGGACACATGAAACCAAGATCAACCTCTACCAGAATGATGGCAAGAAAAAGGTATTGAGAAGGCGTGGAACAGCTCATTATCCAAACCATACCACATCATCTGTAAAACACAGTGGAGGCAGTGTGATAGTCTGGGCGTGCATGGCTGCCAGTGGCACTGGGACACTAGTTTTTATTGATGATGAGATACAGGACAGAAGCAGCCAAATGAATTCTGAGGTGTTCAGAGACATATTATCTACTCAAATCCAGCTAAATGCAGTCAAATTGATTGGGCAGCGTTTCATGATACAGATGGACAATGAACCAAAACATACAGCCAAAGCAACCCAGGAGTTTATTAAAGCAAAGAAGTGGAAAATTCATGAATGGCCAAGTCAGTCACCTGATTTTAACCGAATTGAGCATGCATTTCACTTGTTGAAGACTAAACTTCGGACAGAAAGGCCCACAAACAAACAGCAACTGAAAGCCGCTGCAGTAAAGGCCTGGCAGAGCATTAGAAAGGAGGAAACCCAGCATCTGGTGATGTCCATGAGTTCAAGACTTCAGGCTGTCATTGCCAGCAAAGGGTTTTCAACCAAGTATTAGAAATGAACAGTCATTAGAAATTTCCAGTCATTTAATTTGTCCAATTACTTTTGAGCCCCTGAAATAAAGGGATTGTGTTAAAAAAATACTTTTGTTCTCTCACATTTTTATGCAATCTTTTTGTTCAACCCACTGAATTAAAGGTGAAAGTCTGCGCTTCAAATGCATCTGAGGTGTTTCATTTAAAATTCATTGTGGTGATGTACAGAACAAAAATTAGAAAAAAGTTGTCTCTGTCCAAATATTTATGGACCTAACTGTATACCGGCTGTTACAGACTCAAATCAAATGTATGTTTTTATTGTACAATAGTAACAATAAGAGCAGCTCACTACTCAAAAGTGTCGTAACCTAATCCGATTTCTTTTTCTTCTGTCATATTCTTGAATAAAAGCGCACTTGTTTTGTTATATGTGTACCTTTTGTGAAAGTGTTTATTTGATATTTGGACTTCAGTCTTCACACATTATACACTTCATGTCAAAATTCTGTCATTAGTACTATAACATGAAAAAAGTTTCTATTTTAGGTATGTTTTCAACATTTCTTGCACTTCTCACATTTCCTGTCATCCTACATTTATCCAGATTGTCATAGACACGGAACACACATGAAATGTATGTATTCCAAATAACAATATATTATTTACCGTATACAACTCCAGGCACCTCACACCCAGATAAACAAGACTTGAGCTGGGAAAACTTTTTCCCCCTGAGTTGAGTTGGTGTGCTGTGGGGGAATAGGATAACAGGCTGCTTGCTGCTTGTGCTGATCGACACATTTACAAAAGAAAACACACTAATGGAGAGGTGTGAAGGAATTTAAGGTGGCCTGGGATTATGAGTTTTTTCGTAGGCTTTAGGAATTCTAGTGTTAACATAGAAGATTTAACAGGCATCCAGCTGCACAAAACCCCCACTTACATTGCAGAGTAAGTGACTGAACTCTTCGTTCTAGAACCAGCCTGTACATCATTTGATAACAAAGGTATAAACCAGACTTACATTGACCTCTTTGCAGAGACTTCGTAAAACCAGAAAGTGTGAAGTGACTTTAACCCTGCTGTAGTTATACATTCCCTTAAAATTTGCTGCACCATCCTGAAAACTCTCTCTGTAACTCTCAGTGTGTAAGATACATCTTCTGGTTGTCCTAGGACACATCTTCAGTGATGTTATTGGGTCATGGGGTGTGCTGGGTCTTTCAACATCAGACACCCACACCCACGTGACCCAGCCGGGGTTGATCAAGCCCATGGATCAGCCCTCTTAAAACAAAGCTACCTGGTGGCTTTCTCTGTGGCTTCACTCATGAATTTAATGGCCTTCTTCCTTGCCTCTCTTGTAATGCCCAGGTGAGTGAATGTTCTGCAAAACCTCTACAGCCAACCTCTATGGGCTCACAGAGTGTCTTCATTCTATACCAGCTCCTGGTACTTGGCACATTTTTTCTCATTTACTTCTTCCATACACTCTTCCCCGGGCACTGTGAGATCCAGTATGATCAGGTGTTTTGTCACCTTAGAGATGATGATCATGTTTAGCTAGAGTGATGTCATGACAATGTGTTTTGGAAATTTCAGCAGTTTATCCAGGTCAACATGTTGCTGATATTTGGGGACAGTAGAGAGGAGGCCTGCTCTCATTTAGAGTTTTGGGCTTCTTTATGGCATGATGGTACTTGCTGAACCAGAGAGCTGTGGCTACACTCTTGGCAACCTCCCTGAGCACCTGGTCATGGTGCCAGTGGTAGTGGTTTTCCCTAGGGCCTTTAGGCAACTACTGAGGTGATGTTCTAAGGATCCTCTTTCAGAGGACAGGAAGGATTTATGCAGGTATTTTAGGCTAGCTAGAGCATCGTAGACAGCTTGCACAAGAAACCAGACATGATGGAAGTCTTCCTGCATGATATCAGACCAGGTAATCCTGTACTGCAGCACACTTTCCCACCTCATCCACGCTCCCTGCTGTTTGATCCCTACTGTCCTGCTCACGTGCTTTTCCTCCATGCCTGCTTGAACCTGTGGTGTCTCTCCTTGCCCTTGACCTTTCCAACCTGCATCTTTTTGAAGTATCCAACACCTGCTCTGCAAGCTGCTATGCTACCTACCAGCGCTTTTTGCCTTCAGCGTGAATCTGCCACTTCCACTGCTTTCTTTGCCGTCCATTTTCACCCTGTCCTTACTTCAATGCCCACTGATGATACTTTCTGGTTACTAGAGTCCCTGTACTGTAGGGCTTGTCTTGTATGCACAACCATAAACTCTTCTGAATAGAAGCTGCAAGATGTTACTGGTCCCATACAGAGTTGCGCTGCTGAGGCTGCGGAGGAAGCCCAGTCACCTGTGGAGAAATCCACTGATCTTCCTTTTGAGGGATTCAGCTTTTGTTAGTGGAGCCGTGTAAGCCAGCACAGGCCACAGGACTCGAAGTAGGATGGAATGTTGATAAATCCACTTCTTCAATCTGCCAGGCAGGCCTGACTTATTGACCCTGGTGGGCCTGGATTCAATGTCTCTGACAGCCCTCTGAATGGCAATGTTGTGTTTTAAACTTGAGTCAAAGAGCTTCTCCAGTAGTTCCTGATAATGAGAAGTGGAATTTCTCAACCACCTTGCCCTTCTTTAAAACCATGGTGGATTTCTGAAGGAAATTCTGAGAGAACTCTCATGGGAATCCCTGGGGTACTCTCTCCAGGGTCACTCTTTAGCACACTCTCTAAAAAATTTGTGAAAGTCTCTCAAACAACCTCTCTCTCTCTCTCTCTCTAAAACTAAAAGCTGATTAGCCACTCTTTCTCTCTTTGTAGACCAGAAAGCTGAGGTCTAGTCTGCAAAGGCCAAAGCTGTATGGCAGTAGTCTTAAAAAGCTGAGATGTAGCCATTACTTCAAGAAGGGATCTTCAACACCTAAACTTTAATGCCAAAAAGAGAAATGCTTTTCCCTTTTCAGGTGCCGATGACACAGCAAAGGGCCTAACTGAGGAAAGTACTATACACCACAGAGCAATGGATCATGTAGCAAAGAGACTAAGTGCATTCACATGGAAGAAGAATCATCCATTTGAACCCGCAGCAACAAAAAGAAACAACTCCACCTAACATCAGACATCACCTTTAAAACTTATAAAAGTATCTGTCCATGCCAAGAACAATTAAAACTATAAATGAATAGTAAATAGCCATACTTTCTATGTTTTATATATTTTTCTGTCTTGTATGTCAACACATATGTATGCAGTTTTCATACTTCTATAATCCTTGTATTCATCAATAAATCATATTATTGTGTTTCTTAAAACAATTGTGCTTTAGTTACCTTGATATAACTCTAAAAGCTTGAGACCTGCCACCAACAACAGAGAAAGGTAGAGTAAATAAAGTCGGAGCCTTACCAAATAATTTCATCAATGACCAGTGTTTCCAAAGCCAAGGCGAATAGTTGATTAACCAAGCTGAATTTCTCCTTCTTCCCACCTTATTATGACTATCCCTGGGTAGGCAAGTTAGAAACACTTTCTATTCCTACAGCGCATTGGTTTTGACTTTTAGGTTTGTTTGATGCTGTGGTTTCTGATCCTCACCTTTTTAACTATATTTCTTTCTGCCTTGCCCTTTTACCCTTTAATTCAGCTCCTGGTTCTTCTTCTCTTTGACCTTTTGGCTATCTAAGCCTTTCTAACAATCCTGGCACAAAGTAGAAATGATGGTCTTATTTAAGAGTCTTTTAAAAAACATTTTTCAAATTAGAATTAAGCAAAATACTCATGTTACAGAGAAAAGTAAAATATATGAAATAATGAATCATTTTTTTGACTTATTTTTAAGGTATATTTAAATAAGATGATAACAGTAGCTGCTAGCTTATCCTGTTACTGGTCATTGGTCACAATGATTTATCATGTAAATTCTATCCAGTTAACATCTGATTGCAGTATAGCATTTGAAGCAACTACATTGGAGAAGAAAAACCTCAGATTATAGACAAAACTCTGGATTATGTTCTTGTTTTCACTTTTGGACCAACAATTCTTACCCTGCTGATGGTTTGCTGCTGTGCCTTAATATTAGCTTATTTCAAGAAGTTGAATATAATTAAAGCCACGCTAATTTCCTTTATTTATTTATTTTTTTTTTTGTGTTGTCATCACCTATGCTAAAGTGTGTTTTTTGAAAGGATTAGACCAGAACAAAAGAAAAGAAATATTTTGCAGGCAGACTGTGCACCCCTGCAAAATACAGCTGCTTCAGTGATTTTGTTTCTACTTTCTCAACCAGTAAAATTCATACCAACAAAATTTGATGTAACCATTGTAACCTTGATAGGTTTATAAAAATACGTTTTATTTGTGATGCACTGGTAAAGGCTCATAAAGAAAATCTTTTTTTAGGGCAAACAGTTGGCTTATTTAAAATATTGACAACAAATTTCAATTAAACATCAAAAGCACACACCGTGCCTGATTTTATTAACAATGTAAAATTTGGTACATTGCTAGATTTTTTTTTTTCCCCCAAGTCTAGAATGAAAGAAAAGTTTTCACTAAAAATTAGTTTATATGTGACAAAACATAAGAATCATAATTTGTAACTTGTTCTAGCTTTAAGGCAAAATTATGATTATACAAAATGGGGATATTATTGAAAGCAATTATATTTTGTGTGAATATATATGGAAAACCTAGGGATGAGCGTCTACAGGTAAAGATAAATTAGTCATTACCAGCCTCCCAGCAGCAAAAATAGAATGATAGCTTCATCCCACTGCTAGAAATTACAAAACTAGAAATTATAATCAGTGTATTAAAATGTGAATAATTTTAGTGACTTCAGTTCATGCAAAAAATGTTGAATAAAATCCTGAACTAATTGTAGAACCACTTGTTTACATTTTGTGCTATAAATATACAGGAAAAATGGAACTCCAGGGGGGATTTTCTGTATGTTGCTTAAATCATCCGAGATCAGATGCCTCATCTTGGATGAATTAATGCCGATGAAACTCATCCGGGATAAGTTAGTTTTTCAAACGCAGCCATGTAGTAGATTAGTCTAGCTGAATCTAATCATCCGAGATGAATGTGCGCACCCGCGCTGATTGAAAAGCCCATATATATTGAGTCTAGAAAACATGATCAGCAAGTCTTTGATAGGCTGTGACAAAATGACAAAAGAACGGGCGCATTTTTTTTTTTTTTCACACAAGTGGAACAGGACCTTTTATTCATAGGATATGAAGCATTTCAAGATTTAATATGCATAAGGGGTAACACTGCAAAAGCAGCCCAAACCAGAAAAGACAGCTGGCAAAAAGTGGCCAACAAATTAAATGCGTAAGTAGTGTGCATTGTACTTGCTGAATGCAGCGTTTCATTTGTCAGATTAATTATTATTTAATATGTCATTATTCCAGATCGTGAGCACAAGAAGAACATGGGAACAGGTTAAAGTGAAGTACAAGAATATACTTCAATATTGGTATATAACTATTTAAAGAATTGTTGATATAAAGAAATAAAAAAACATTAATTTTAAAGCTAATAAGAAGGCAGACAAGCTAAAAACAGTTGGCGGTCCACACGGTCCAGACCTAATCCCTGCAGAAGAGTTGGCTCTCCAATAAAATGCCCATCGCTCTGTTTCTGAGGGCATTCCAGGGGGAAGCTCCTCCTCAGAACCAGTGGCCGGATGCAGTGATCACTTCATTTCAGGTAAAGGATGGTCATTGCATATATTGGTCCTCAATGTGTGCCATAGGTATGTTCCATATAGCCCTCTTTTTTGTGTGGTCAGTTGCAGGGAATGTCATATCCCTAGAACTTGTGTCTGACCAACAAGATATTGAAGCAGATCAAATATTTGATGAAGACACTGTGTCTGATTATTCATCAGGAGGAGAGGTACATTTTACCAATATTGTTTGATCAAACTCCACTCTGATCAGTCCCATGTGCCCCAATCACATTTGGAAATCCTGGGTAATGAGAATGTTAGGCTGATTGTGAGATTCTTTATGGAGCTGTGGGTGTTTTTGCCTGTGTATTACCTACCTGCAGTGGCATGAAACACCTCTTTTATTGTCTGCACACGCAGGTGTCCAGAAAATACTATGAAAAACTGAAGGAAATATTTCAGAGCCAAACAGACTTTATGAATTGCCTGGCAAACTGCACTTTTAGATAGATTTTCCGCATCGCCTACAGTATATAAAAAAAAGTGCCGCTTGCAAAAAACCTCAAAGCAATGCATACTGTCTGTGTGGTTGTGAGAGCCTGACTTCGCCTAGTTTGACTTCAAATAAAAGGTGCTAATAAATCTTTGAGGTACAATATTCCCCCTCAGCTAAAGCGGTATCTTTTAAAAAGAATTTCCTCCAGGAGCAATAAAGGATCTTGCTGATTGCACAAAACCCTCTCTATATGAAATTCTCTTCTTATAATTTGCGCACCGATATCAATTGGTCACTCATTCATGAAGGTGAAGCCATGATTGAATGAATTCCATGCATGGAAACTGATTAAGTGTATGAATTAATCCTTGTTTACATACAACAAACCTGCTCCGAGCAGGTTTGAGGATTTGAATGTGCCGCTATGACAAAACATCCAGCAAGAGTTTCGAAAAACCGACAGATCCAGGATCAGGCCAATTCGTCAACAATTACATCTGGCTAAACGAGTAATCCACATATGAAAAATACCCCCAGGTCAGAAAAGTTAATATAAGGAAGGGACAACAAACCAAGCTTCAAAATTTAAATTGTATCAGTTTGTCCAAAACATTAGGTACAGTAGGAATTGTTCAGGGGATTTACTTTTTCTAGTAGGAGGCTAACTGGGTATAATGTAATAAATCTTGCTTTGACTCGTATCAAAATTAACAAAAGTTACCTTCATCTTTAGATTTAAAATGTTTTAATGTTGCTGAATCATAAATTTATAAAAATCAGTATTGTATACCATATTTCTTCCATTGTCGTTTTGCTTTGTTCATGTTGATATATTTGGTTATTTGCCGTATATATCACCAATAATGTGTGAGTGTGAAGGTGGTCTCTGCCTTTAAGCCAGTGCTGCCAAGACTTGCTATGCTTCAGTAAATGGAAGGGTAAATGTCTTGGATCACAATATATAATGACATAGGCAATTTATTGTTTGTAGCTATTACATTCTTATAATTTACTTCAAAACTAATAATAACAGATTTTATTTATTTACATTATAACAAAAAAAATCTTCCTTTTTTGTTTGGAACAATATCTCATTATACTGCATAGTGTCCAATCGCAGGCACTAATTTATTCACTTTTGGCTTCTAAAAATGCAGGGCCTCATGGGCTTTGGTTTTATTTGGAACAAAAACATTGTTCATGGCAGAAAATGTGAGCAAACAAAGTAAGGTGATTTATTGTACTGGCACTGACTGCATTATTGCTTACTGCTGTAGTTTTAAAGATTTCTTTGTATTATCTAGTCCCTAATGACTGTATCCTGGAGCTGTAAAACATTTTCATTGTAACTGCAATTTTAAAATAATGCTAAAACCTGGATTATACTATTACATAAAGCATTTCTCAGAAGAAGACCCAATTAAACACAAAGTGAAATAAATTCCAGTACCTAGAGATAATATAATACGTTAGATAGTAATAAATAAAATGGTGCCAAATAATATTTAATTCTTAAACTTTCTGTTATGACTGACATAAGAAATGATATTGAATGAGATGCGGTTTCATTGTCATCTGTCTTTCTGTTAATATGATTGTATCTACCTTATTAAACTTGTTTTTAGCCTTAAACATGTGTACAATTTTGAAAACTAAACAGTTTGTGAAGAAATAAATAACTTATCAGTATAATAAAAATTACAGTCAGAAAATTCAGAATAGAATAAAATAACGAAGTAAAATTGCATTATTTTTAGCCTTTTCAGTAGTGTGATTTATGTTGCACTCCATGTCCTATTTCAGTCTATTTTAAAATTGGTGAATGATCACAATTGTAGAAATATAAACTTCCAAAAATATGTACAATTGAAGTGCACAAGCTCTCAACATGTCATAAAACATTTTGTGCTTTATTATATGCCATTGCAAGCTTGCTTTCAAAATTTTGTTGGAATACTTCAGTGACAGCCATGTTGAGTAGACCATGGTAAGGAATTTAATTTGTTTCATGATAAATGGCAGAGTAGGACACTGAGTTGAGCTTTAGCAGAAAACTTTCCAAATCCTTGCTGCATTGTCTGTGCCACACCATACCTGCTTTACAGGCTGCCCATTACTGGCCTTCCACCCTTATGTTGCACACCCACAACTAAAAATTGGTTAAGCCCTGGACTTTTCCCAAAGAAGTATTTTTGGATGCAATACAAGTGACTAGCATTAAGGAAGAAATAAAGACATTAGAACATGTTTAGAACAGAACAATCTAGATGAGAACAGGTCATTCAGCCAAAAAAAGCTTGCTAGTCCTATAAACTTAATCTTTCTAAAAACATATCAAGTCTAGTTTTGAAAGTCCCAAAAGTACTAATGTCTACCACACTACTTGGTAGCTTATTCCAAGTGTCTATGGTTCTCTTTGTAAAGAAAAACTTCCTAATGTTTGTGCAAAATTTACCCTTAACAAGATTCCAACTGTGTCCACGTGTTCTTGATGAACTCATTTTAAAATAATAGTCTCAATCCACTGTACTGGTTCCCTTCATAATTTTAAACACTTCAATCATGTCTCCTCCTAATCTTCTTTAGTCGCCCTCTCAGGACTTTTTCTAGTGCTGCTATGTCCTTTTTGTAGCCTGGAGACCAAAACTGCACACAGTACTCCAGATGAGGCCTCACCAATGCATTATAAAGCTTGAGCAAAACCTCCTTGGACTTGTACCCTACAAATCAGGGTGCTTTTTAATGGCTTCAAAACAGCAGTTGAGAGTGTTGAATCCGCTACAGCTCCTAAATCCTTCTCATAACGTTGCCCCCATATTGAATGATCAAAGACAGGCTGTTCCCTTCCTAAGTCAGGGGGTTTGCAGGAGGTGTTAATGTAAATGTACAGGTGTCCCAGCAGAGATGAACCAAAGAATCTTACCTGACTAGAAGGCAAGTATAATGGAGAGACAGGGGAGACAATCTGTCTGAAATATTTGCTCTCCCGATTTGCTAGATGGGAGCGCCCCTCGGTCACAGTACCTATACAGACATAAGCAAGTCATGCTAGGAACAAAGAGAACAAAGCTTGACTGGGAGGAGTGGAAGAGAAGAAAGAGAGAAAGAGAATAGTGATGCTATTTGACAAAGAAGCCTGTATGAGAGGTATACTATATGTTATAATAAACCTTTCATTTGACCCCGAGACTTGTATCTGTGAGGTTGTGTCTGTGGTTTGGGGCTCTGTGCTGCCCCCTGCAGGTCACTCTAAAAGCATACATTTATTTATTTACTGTATTAATTACATGGTTCCTTCTGTAACACAGAAACAGCATGTAGGATTTTATTGCCAGTTCCAGTTACTTTTGCATCAGGGAGCAGTATTTTTCAACATTGAAATGAATAAAAAAAAAAACTTAAAGAATAACTATATCTCAAGAGAGACTGAATAGATTAGTTATGATCTCCATTGAAAGGGAACTAGCAAAAAGTTTGCATTCTGATTTCACAAGAGGGTTTGTCACAACAAAATTTAGGAAAATAACATTTTGAAAATAATCTGATTCTCACACTTAAATGATATAAGAACTCATAATGTGCTGATAGCTTTTCATCATTGAATGTGTTTTAAGAAACAAAAAAAAGTTGCTGATTTCTCCTCATTTTATAGCAAAAGTGCACAGTGCCTATTGAAATTATTCACTTACTTGTATAACTTACAACAGAGATTTAATTCCACTTTTTTCTATGTTCAACAGAACAATACTTTGTATTGTCAAAGTGAATACAGATCTCTGCAAAGTGATATAAATTAACTACAAATATCAAATAAAAAATAACTGATCAGGTAAGTGTTGCAGGACTGTTCTGAATTGGACCCTGATTACATCTTGCCTGAAGAAGGGGCCTGAGTTGCCTCGAAAGCTTGCATATTGTAATCTTTTTAGTGAGCCAATAAAAGGTGTCATTTTGCTTGACATCTCACTACAGACCAACCTATTGAAATTTTACGGCTGTGATACGACAGAGATACCCCAGCAGCATCAGCCAAAAGGGCAGAAACCAGCCCTGCAAAAAGTATCATTCCATCACATAGCACATTCATACACACCACATCCACACTTACTGAAGTCTGTTCCATTTAGAGTGTCCAATTAACCTTAACATCCACATCTTTAAGATATGAGAAGAAGGTGATGAACAAAGGAGTGTTAATCTGTTTCCTAATCCTTATGTTTTGCCCTTTTCTGAGCAATTTTCCACAATCAAAAAGCATGTCACATATATTTTAATATTATCATCACTTCATATTTTTGTCATTATTTCAAAAGCTTTGCAAAGGTTAACCTTGGCATTGCATTCATTCACCCTTTACGAGGAACCATTTTCACAGAAGGAAGGCATTGATTCACATTATGCTTTATATTACTATAATTACAATTACTACAAGCTGTAATCTTGTGAGTTGCTGTAGTCTGAAATCAAAGCTGCATGGTAAAGTACTTTATAATAATCCTTACTGTGCTTCATGAAGTCAATAATGAGTTATGTTTAAGGTATTAAACCACTATAGAGTGTAATTTTTTCTATGCATTTTGTAGTATTGGATGGCATAATGTTACTTTTTCATGAAAGTCCAGTTCTAATCTTGGGCTGGTCGCCAGTGTTTACAGATTGCGTGATGTTCCAAGAGGTGGCATGGTGGCGCAGCTGCCTCACAGTAAGGAGAACAGGGTTTGTATCCTGGGTACTTCCTACGTGGACTTTGTATATTCTCCCAGTGTCTGCCCAGGTTTCCTCCAGGTTTCTTCTCAGTCCAAAGACATGCAGGTTAGGTGAACTGGTGATAGTAAGTTATCCCTAGTGTGTGTGTGTGTGTGTGTGTTTGTGTCCTGTAATAGGCAGGTATCATGTCCAGGAATTGTTCCTGGTTTGCACCTGATGCTTGCTTGGGATTGTTTCCAGCTGTCCTGTGACCCTGATCTGAATGATCATTGTTTCGAAAATACATTTAAAATAGAGTGTTGAACCAATGGTAAAAAGTTCCATTTGGTATATGTCCAAGGGCATACAATTTTAGCTTCATATATTTGGGTCTAAATAATAAAGCAATAACCTCAGAATGATATACAGTTTATTTTCCTTGAGAAGATCCATTGATCCATCCATTTTCTGTTGCTTATGTGAGTCCAGGTCACAGGGGCAGCAGTCTAATTAATAATGATAATAACAATAATACATTTTATTTATAATTTTATTTATAGTACCTTTCCCATGCTCAAGGTGCTTAGTGAGTAATGATGCCCTGGCAACTCTTTTCCCCATTACCCTCGTCTAGGAGGGATACCGAGGCTTTCCTAGGCCAGCAGAGTAGTATAATCTCTATAGCGTGTCCTGGGTCTACCTCGAAGTTTCCTCCCGGAAGTACATGCCCAAAACACCTCCACAGGGAGGCATCCAGGAGTCGCATTCATTAGATGCCAGAACAACCTTTATTAAATGAAGGAGTGTTTTTTTCTAACTAACTCACTGACTTCAGCTCAAGTGATTGGCGAGTCCTCCTTCAAATCCCCTGACTCTTCTTCCTCCAAGCAAGGCATGTCAGTGGGATTTAGGAGGTCCTCAAAGTTCTCCTTTCACCACTCAACTATATCCCTAGGTGACATCAGCAGTCCTCCATCCCTGCTCTAAATCCAAGGGGAGAAGCCAAGTCACCTGTCAGTTTGCCAGAATCGCTTCAAGGCAGACCAAAGGTCATTTTCCATGGTCTCACTGAATTCCTCCCATACCTGAGTTTTTGCTTCAATCACTGCGATTGCAGCGCTTGGTTTTTAGTACCTATCCACTGCATCTTGATTTCCACAAGCTAACCAAGCTTGAAAGGCCTCCTTCAGTCTGATGGCTCTCTTTACTGCTGGCTGGCATCCACCATCTGGTTCGGAGGTTTTTTACCACAACAGGCACCAGTGACCTCATGTCCACAGCTCTATGCAGCTGCCTCAGCAATGGAGTCATGGAAAATGGTCCATTCAGGTTCAATGTACCCAGTGTACAGTAAGTTCCACATGGATGGGACTGGCATCCCGATCAGGAGAAGGGATGGTTCCTTGCCCAGACGGGAGGCTTCTAGCAAGCAGACAAGCATCCTGGCTAGGGGAAAGAAAGGAAGACCCGGAAGAGATGGCCAGAATGGATGGACGTACAGCCCATTAGAAGTAGAAGTTGCTGGGAACTCTTTATGCCCCCAGGACACTAAATGGCAGCAGCCCTGGATTTCGGTACCCAGTCGGAAACTAGTAGGGCATGCTGGGAGATGTAGTCCAGCAGAGCACCCCTGCTGGGCTCCATAGGTGCTGCAAGAGGGTGCTATAGGGAGATGTGCTCCCTGCTATATTGGACTTCCATATGACCCTGAAGTACCGGCACTGGAAGTACTCTCAGGTCTGCAATAAAAGGCACCACACTCCCTTGTCCAGGCGAGTTGGAGTTGGGAGGAAGGAGAGCAACACTCAACTGGAGGAGGGTAGTGCGGTGGAGAAAGATGAGGTGATTGAGAGAAATCCTGTGTTTTTTACTTTGTGGAGTTATTCTGGTTAATAAGCCATCCCTTATTTGAACCTGGGACTGTATTGTTTTGGGGTTTGGGGATCACTTGGGCCCCGGGTTCCATCATACCAGCCTCACTTGGAATGCAAGAGAAATTCATCTGAAGGTGCAAGTTGAAGATGAAATGGATGGGGGCATTTGCCACACATTTCCAGCACATCCTCACAATACATTTAGGTCTGCTTGGTCTGTCCAGTATCTTATCCCAACTCACCACCAGTTGACAGCTTAGCCCTTCTTTCGGCCTAAGAGACAAATGGTCGTAAATATGATGACACAACTTCAAAATTGATAATCGACCTACGACCTAGGGTGCTCTGGAAGCAAGTGTACTTATGAACACCCTTATGCTCAACATGGTGTTTGTTACTGACAAACTGTGAATAACACAAAAGTCCAATAACAAAGCACTGCTCGGGTTCAGTTCGGGTTGGCCACTTCTCCCAATCACACCCTTCCATGTTTCAATGCCATTACCCTCCTGAGCATTAAAGTCCCCAAGTAGAATGATACAGTCCTGAATGATACCTTTCAGCACTCCTACAAAGGTCTTCAAGAAGGGTGAATACTCTAACCCAATAGTCAGTGTATAGGCACAGACAAGAGTCAGAGCTCTCTCCCCGACTTGATGTCGCAGGGAGATGACCCTCTCTTTCACTGGGGTAAACTCTAACATACACACTCCGAGCCATTAGACTGTAAGTAAGCCTACAACTACCTAGCACCTTTCAACCAGGGTAGCTCCAGAGTGGAATTTACTCTTATTCGATGTTAATTAATGTTGATTTATTTTGTTTTCTTATTGTGTCTTTTATTTTTCTATTCTTTATTATGTAAAGCACTTTGAGCTACTGTTTGCATGAAAATGTGCTATATAAATAAATGTTGTTGTTGTTGTTGTCCAGGAATCTGTTTCCAGAGCTTGTGTAGTGCTTTGAGGTGAGTCCAACTATATCTAGATGATATGTACCCTTGAGAAGATACTTTTGTCAAATCTGACAACATGAATGCAAATTTTTTTTCTGTTTCTCAAAGGAATATTAATAGCCAAAATGCATATACCAAAACTTCCATTTTTCCAAAATATTTATCACAATATAGTGTCACATGCCTTACATTCCAACTGTCCAGGAGAAGGCCATTGCACACAAGTGGATTAAGCATGTTCAGTAATTTGTGAGTTTAAAGTGGACAGCTCAGGAGGAGTTCAGTATCCTGTAACAATGCCACTTGTTTTTCTTTTCCATCCTTGGACAAGAAGACGCAGAATAAGAACTGCAATGCCACAGTAGAATATTTAAAAATTAGTTTAACTCTTATCTTTTTACCATCATACCATCACTAATTAAATCGGTCCTTCCACCAGGAGTTTCACAAATTGTATGTATGCTTGTTGCTCTTATTTTGTAAGTAGGGGTTACGGGTCACGGACGTGAGTTCTTGATATTTTTTTAGTTTATAATTTAAAAATGGAATAAGAATCTAAAAATCTAACAACATCACATTAAAGTTGGATACATTCTGAAAAGAATGATGCTAAACATATACAGTATATGTAGGTTTTAAAATAAACCGATTTAAAGCGTGACAAAAAATGTTACATAAAAAGTCACATAAAATCATTGCACTTTTAGGCTCTATATATATATATAGAATAGATATATAGCATATATACTGTATGTATTTTAAGTAAAATGACCCCAGTAGTTGGCTTGGCAAGAGCAATATAGTTACAGAACAAAAGTGAGAATATTCTTTTCACTCCACAGAAGCAGTTCCTCAGGTAGGAGGAAAGTAAGTGCAATTCAGTCTCATCTTGTCACTGGCGGGTTCTGCCCTATCTGTCTCAGGGATGGTCCAGGTCAGGGAAGTTTTTAGCAGAAAAAATCACTTCTTGCCCATATAGAAGTAAACATTTAAGAAGAAATGGAACATCTAAAGGTTTTATTTATTACATGAAACTCAACATTTGTGTACGTGCCTGTTTTCTGTTTACTATTCCTTTAGTGGAGTCTGTAATAGCATCTGTTTCATATAAGAGTGAGAGCTACAAGGCTGAAACTATATTAGTTGAACCACTCATGCTGGCCAATGACAATTTGCTGCACCGCTTAGCCACTCCAAGCAAATTGAGCATAGTATTGCTATTTTGATTGTTATATATACAAAAGTAGGTCCTAATAAAGGTGAAAAAAGATCTGATATGATTGCTCAAATTTTAGCAAGAATATGAAGAATTTCCATATCCTTTCTGTATGCAAGTCAGATTACATTAGGGTGAAATCCATTTTAGTGAAATCCTTGTTTTAATGAATTATTATTTTTTTGTCCTGGCCAATTTCCTATACTGTAGAACTAGTGTTAAAAAAAAACTCATTACAGTGAAGTCTGTTTTATCTTCAAAATTCATTACAGCAAAATTATTTTTCATAAAAAAAGCAGCAAACATGCATATATCTTCTGGTATTGGCCCAAAAATCATGATTCAGGAGCTCCACTGAACAGACATTTGGATTGCGTCTGCAGCCAGATACTTTTGTGCCTTGGAGAAGAGCTCATGAAGAGCTAATGCAGACTGGAGACATTGTGGGCAGCTCTAGGGGCTAGATAACTGTCAATCAAATTGGACTTCAGTTGTACTTGCACAGCAGCCAACAAATTGAACAGACTGAGGATTCATTGTTGGCTCGCCCTTCAGCAAAAGTGATGACTTCTGTACTTCTCTTGTGTTTATAGTACTCGACCAATTTCTTATGAGTTTCCATGAAATTGCCAAGATTTTACCCTGTGCACACTTGCACACTATTGTCTTTAAAAAAAAAAAATTGTTGCATTTGAATGCATCTTTGAATTTTGTACTCACAAATGTATGCATCAAATGATTCTTATTTTTCGAATGTGACTTTTTATGTAACTTTTTCCACATTAAAAGAATACAGTGAGTCAAAAAAGTACAACTAGCAGTTAGAGATAGCTGGCCAAATTGATTAGATGACCTAGCTGGCCACTCCATTAAAGGTTAAGGGGCATAACTTCCATACACCAAGTAGCGTGCACGAAGGACACTGAGGCGTACAAGAATTCATATGGGCATGGGCACTAACAGCAGCTATTTATTTTATAGAAAAAGTTGATATGGATACCAAGGGATGCTGTTTTGCTTATTCGAGAGACATGCACTTCAGACACTGAAGAGTGACTCAACCACCCATACGGGCTTTGGCACTGACGGCAGCAATTTACTTTACAGAAAAGTTGAAACTTCTCGCTACCATTGATGCTAGCAACAAGAAAAAAGCTTTGTCAACTGTACATGCTTAAAGACTATACTACGTTCCACTTCCATTATAACAAAATCCAAGTAATAACAAATTGTTTTTTCTGTCCCATACACTTCATTCTAGTGAAATTTAACCTGTATTTTCAAAATTGATTTGCAAAGTGTGAAACTAAATAATAAGAAGCAAAATATCAAATAAAATTAATCTTCTTATATAATATGCTATCATGGCTGTCCGTTTGTCTGTCCAGGATTTTACATCACCTGTAGCTTGCAAACCGTTTGAACTACTGACCTAAAATTTGGCACACATATATTATGTGACGTCGACTATCCACTTTTTGAGTGATGATTGACCTCCAAGGTTATTCCTCTTTTTATTTTTATTCTATTTTATTGTAGAATCAACTCTTGGCAGCAGCTGTGTGGCACATGCGTACGGGTTCCATTCTCATTCCCTACCACCTTCGCCGCCCCTACATCTTAATATCTTAAATCATTCCTGAGGCAGATTGAAGACTTAAGTGCCAGGTTAAGTGAAAAATTAAGGAAAACGTACTAAGTAATTGCAACACAAACACTGACTTAATCAGTTTTAACGTGAAAAGATGCTGATGAAAGAAGAGAAGAAGCAGGCCGCTAGGGTGTAGAAAAGAAGAGCTGCTCAGGAAGCAGCAAGCGCATCAACATCTGAGCAAACGAATGCTAAATGTACAAAGAAAGAGTATGAAAACTATGAATGCTCAAGTCAAGTGTATTCACTGCACATTATCGTGCAGTGTGCCATTACATGTGATAATATAAAGCGGATTCAGAAAGTATACAGATCCTTTCAATTTCTGGAGACTTTATTATGTTGATTTATATTAAATTGATACATTTCCCATTTTCGCCAAGTTTGAAGAAAGGTCTGCGAATTTTTTAAAAATGAAAAACAGAAACCTTTCTAAGTACAGTATTCAGACCTTTAATTCAGTACATTGTTGAAGCACCATTGGCAGCAATTACAGTTTCAGGTGTTCTGGGTAAGTCCCTACAAGTTTTGCACACCTGGATTTGAGTAGTTTATCCCATTCTTCCTGGCAGATGCTTTCAAGCTCTGTTAGCTTGGATGGGAAGTGTCTGTAACCTGCCATCTTCAGGTCTCTCCACAGATGTTCTGTGGGGTTTAAGTCTAAGCTTTGGCTGAGCCAATGAAGGCCAGTCAGAGACTCATCCCGAAGCCACCCTGGCATTGTCTTGGCTGTATGCTTGGAGTCATTGTTTTCCTGAAAGATGATATTAAGTAGCATTAAACAGGCTGTCATATGCCTTTTACTCAAGAATGGCTTCTATCAAGCCACTCTACCATGAATACCTGATTCATGAAGTGCACCTGAGATGGTTGTCCTTCTGACAGGTTCAAACCATCTCAGTAGTGGACCTCCCAAGCTTTGTTCGAATGATCACTGGATTCTTAGTCACCTTACTGAGCAAAACTTTTATTCCCTGGTTAGTCAGTTTGGGTTGACAACCAACTCTTGGAAGAGTTCTGGAAGTTCCAAACTTCTAGGGTTTCACAATTATGGAGGCCATTGTGGTCCTGGGAACACACCCCAATTTTATTGTGAACTCTACAGGGACTTCCTTAGACTTTAAGCCTTGGTTTTGATCCTGATGCGCAATGTGAATTGTGGGACCTTATATGGACAGATATGTGCCTTTCTAAATAATGTTCAATCAATTCAATTTACCACAGGTGGACTTATATTACATTCTACACAAATCCCAAGGGTAAGTAAAGGAGGCACCTGGCAACATTTTGCAGTACAACAGCAAAGGTTTCAATGACCTATATGAATGAGAGATTTCAGTGTTTGATTTCTGATAAATTTGCAAACGTTTCGGAATTAAATCCACAGCACAATAAATTGTGCAAAAAGTGATCAGGTCTAAATACTTTCTGAATCCACTGTACTTTGTGTATATACAGAATATAAATAAGATATATATATGAAAGAATAGTTTATGCTTTAGTAGTTTTTGCATTATGATGATTTGTAAGCAGGATAATTGGTTACTGGCAAACATGAGTACAGTAAGTCAGATGAAAGAGTTTCTGTTCCACAAATATGAGTGAAACCGCTATCAGTTTGGCACACCTTCCTAGCATTTTTGTCAAGCGTTGTTTGAACACCTGATTACAAAGACTCATTATCTGTGGGTGACTTTAAAGCACTTCCTTTTGAACTGCAGTTAAGTGCAGCAATTGGTTTCTCATATGCTTGTTATGCCTGATCAGTGTACCTTTCATGGAAACATAAATGTATTTGTTTCCATTTTATTGTATTTACCAACTGCATGTTTAAAGGGTACTTAAATTGTCGATGAAATATTAAATTACATAATAATTTCGGAGAATTGTTACAGATTGTAAATTATTTGCCAGCTCAAGTACAAAATCGAGGGTTTAGTAAGACATCAAAGAACTATAAATAGACATTACATTTAAAAGATCTTCTGTAGTTGGTAAGTGTTCAATTTTGAGTTGCGTGAAGCAGCTTTAGCATTAACCTGGTTATTTAGCATATAATGACCAGGAAGTAAATACTGCCTCTGTATCTTTGCATTCAAACTGTTTTCTGAACTTTGTCAAATTAAGTACTGCTCATAAATTTGAAAAGGGAGAAAGAAAACAATGTTACGCAAGGTTTAGAGAAATTAAGCCAGAAAAGATGGAATAAAAAAGAACAAAGGAACAGGTGTGGGGACAGATGTTCGCTTCATATAGTAATTTAACATGAAGATAATTTCAGACAGATTGTACTGTCATGTATATTTTGCAATAATCTGTTTGGTAGCTGATTCTAAAGTACTTTACTGCATTGTACTTGGTATTATAATCTTTATATTCCTTTCACAAAGTAAAATATAAAATAAAGTATTTCCACCTTAAAGAGTGCTTGTTGAATATTTAGCTGTTTTTTCACAGTACCTTCCATTTTATGAATGTGAATTTGTGAATTTCTCCACATCTTCCCTTTAGAATGAAAATAAATGTAAAATTCAGGGGTAAAATTAGTCAATAACTATTTAATCCGTATGCTACTCGAGGTGCTTGACATGGCTTTTTGTTTTATCTTTTACTAGCTGTGCTACCTGTCTAAGATGAGTAGAAATCTAAGTGACCAACATAGAACTTAGTGTTGACATTTGCAGTGCACCATCTATTGGAATGTATTTTGTAATGCATGTAGTAATGAAATGCATTGTATTTCTCTATCCAACAGATGGCAGATCACAAACATTTGTAGTTATAAAAATGTATTACTAAATGTGATGTGCCATCTGTTGGAATGACAAATGCAATGCATATGTCTGTTATATGACATTTGGTATGGAATTTCTAAAAGTAGTGGTAGTATTTGTGATGAACCATCTGTTGGAATGACAAATGAAATACAGTACATTTTATTATTACAATGTTTGTGATGTGTCATCTGTTGGAATGAGAGACATAGCAACTGGACGAACACACAGATAAGGACACTTGTCCTTTTATTAACATATATAAGAAATAGTTTTAAAAGTATAAACAGCAAAAATATACATGAAAATTTCCCTAATGCATTAGATGGAAACAGCGTATGCTCCGCTCAGTTCATATTATATTCAACCCAAATATTTTAAATTTATTTCTCAAAGCTGTGAAGCAACATGAAAACTAAACACAGATGGTGCTTCTTAGATTAGCAAAAGCTGTACAAATGAGAAAAAAAAATATTTATTTTAGACAATGTGGAAATCCTTACTTCCCTCCAATCTATTTCAGCATTTTGTAACCTCTAGGGTTTGCATGCCATATCAGACCCTTATCTTGGTAACTAAAATAGTGTTAACTATTTTTATTTTATGAGATTATTGTTTAATTTCAAATGTATTTCAAATCAAGAATCCCAAGAGTTTCATCAATCTTTTTACTCTGCAAGGAGTTCTTATACGTTTCTCTAGGGGATGTAAATCCAAATTAATAGATGCATTCCATTCCAGATAGTCTGTGAAATAAATGTGTAAAAGGGCAAAGCGGATTCCTACAATAAACAAGCGTCAGTTTCCTAACTGCGATATAAGTTTCTCCTAAGTTCCAGCATAGGCTTTGAGTGACGCATGTTCTTCTATGATGGCTGAGATGAGACACATGAAAACAAGTGAGGTGGGGTTCTTCTATACAACAATTTAATATCAAAATGAAAATGCGCAGCTGATAGGCATCCAACCATTCCCAAGTAGCAGTGGGAAAAACAATTTTAGCTAAAATGCAGAAAAAAAGCGTAATTTCTGCAGTACTTTGCCAAGGAAATCCAATGTAATCCGCTTTTACACAGCATTGTACTAGAACATTAATTTTATAGATCAGAAATTAATCTGAGAGCTGGGAAAGAGCACAGTACCAGTAAAAAAGTAATGAAATGTAGATCCTTCTGAAATGAAGACAAAAGTACAAAGCTGTATGGAGTTGAATATAATTGGTCAATGAAGACTCCAAATTGGAATAACCTAATTACAGAATGTATGTTTATATTGTGAAACATGTTGGCTTCATGAGTATTTTATTGTTTTAATATTCCTCTGGGGGAGAGAGAGGGATACACTATATATAATAACTCCTTCTGTTCTCTTTCTCATGATAGAAGAAATCCCGTCCAAACAACGCTTAACATCACATCCGCTCCTGCCTAATCTCTTCCACCAACAGCCAAAATAAAAGGAGACATCAACAACAACAACAACATTTATTTATATAGCACATTTTCATACAAACAATGTAGCTCAAAGTGCTTTACATGATGAAGAAAGAGAAAAAGACAAAAAAAAAATTAAAATTAAAATTAGGGAACACTAATTAACATAGAATAAAAGTAAGGTCCAACAGGAAGTCATCATCATTTGACCAAGGACAGCAGTGAACAGCATAGCTCCAACAGCATGGAACTTTTTTGAATCTGAGACATTGTGTCTCTGCCTTTTTTACACTTCATTTAATGTTTTTCCTAGCTGATATTCCAATGCTACCAACAGTGGGTATAGTTTCAGAGTAATAAATGTAAATACAAGAAAAAATAACTTATAATGTCCCAAACTACTGATGAGACATCCAGACCTCACTGATCTCAAGATCAACAGAATAAATAGGTAATAGACAACAATCCACAATGTCATAAACAAAACTGTTATATTGCACAATGAGATACAGTACATCTATGCACAAACTTACAACTAATATGTTGCAATTCTTACACAAATATGTAGTAAAAACAATACCCAGAAGACCAGCTCAATTTATATATGCAATAATTAGCCATTCTTCAGGAAGTGGACAATCATAAATACAGCCACGGTCCCAGGAAAACATAAACTGTCAGTACTACCGCATACCATCTTCAGCCTGCGGCCCTTTACAAATTGTGTCTTCAGAAATGCATCTCTCTTTGAAAAGTAAAATTGGTTCACATTTTATCTCTTAATATAGAGGCAGCCAGGTCCTGACCTGGTACTGTAACCTCACTCTAGTCTGTGTTCTACCTTTTTTTGTTCAATGTGCCTTCTCTTCCTCAAGACTTCCTGTGCTGCTGAAACATTTATGATTGTTGCCTTTTCTGCAGTTCATTCTCCCTTAAAGGCATCAGCCAAGGTAAAGCATTTCCCAATTTCACATTATTGCTGCAACACCAAAGCCTTATCCATTTGGCACCTAGTATAAACAATAACTGAGAAGTCTCAAAATATAGGATTTTAAGAGGTGAAAATATCAAGACAATAATCTCAAAAGAAAAAAAAAAAGAATAAGCTCTAAATAGCATCAGCGAGGACAATAAAATCAAAAATGTGCTATGTCACTTGTATGCTCGATCACATCACAAAGAGTGTTTCTAAATATTTTTCTTCCCCCAAGCTTTTTGCATCCAGCCAACTTTGTAGAAAACTGATAATTTTTTCTCCACTTCTGTATCTGCCATTTTCAACCTTCTTTATCAGTCCTTCTTTTACTCCCAATTACTCACCATTCCCACTCCTTTCGTGTTTTGTGTCACTCTTCCTTTTGTCAGTTTTTTTGCTTTCTAGTTTAATTTGAGGAACATGGGTTTGCCAACCGTTTAAGAGCATTACCAATGCTTTCAAAGGGTTTTGGGAAATACTTGTGCTTATTAGTTATATCAAAAAATGCAACTTTTTTTCTTTTATTTAAAATATTTCAAATTGCCATATGATCATATCCTTTTTGGTTCTTTCTGGACATCTAAACATAAACTTTTATGTTTTGATATTTCCACATTTTAAATAAAATATCCTTATCACAAACCATAAGTAAATGTCTCAAATGGTTTTCCACTTAGGACCATCTGCCACAGCTGTCATCATAGCAATTCTCGGTTATATGAATAAACAGATGTTCAATGTACGTCAGTTTTATATTAACAAAAGAGTTAAAAAGAGTTTGATAATTACTCCTGTAATAGAAGTACCAAAAAAATCTTAAGGATTGTTGACAACCTTCTCACTATTAGTCTGATATTCCTCACTCCGTTTACCCCTCAGAAAAATATCTCTCTATTATAAAAAAAAATCCTGGAAAGGAAAAGCAGGGCGACGAGACGTGATCTTTTCGGAAGCTCTCGGCAGACACTTAAAGGACCTGCGAGATGCAAACACTATCAAATAATAGCACAGCCAGCAAAACACTCAGTCCTGTAAAGGCACGTAGCACATTGAGATCCTGTGCTCTCAGCTAAACTGTATAAGGACAATACGTTCTAGATGAAACGTCAACGACTAAGCAAAGAAGAAAGAGCAGCGCGGTGAAGAGAGACCCAAAAGCATTGGAGAGAAAAAAAGGCAGATAAGAGATTATGAAAGCAGTGGAATTCGAAAGGCTCAAACAAATGATGGCGCAATACACATACAGAGAAAGGTAAAGAATATGAAAGCAGTAAAATTCGAAAGTATTGTAGCGTCCCATCCAGGTTGAAACATTTTTTGTTTTATAGTGACTGTTAGGTCTGATTGAGGGAGGACAGAGTACAGCACAGAAGACTCATAGCGGGGTATTGATTGATGCGGTAAGGGGGTGGAGGGCATGAGACCCAGGGGATGAGGGGTTGGAGAGTGTGCTAGAAAGTTGTGTTTGGGGTTACGAAGTCGGTGATTGTTCAAGTAAAACTTTTATGATGCTTTATTATGTCAGTTGCTACAGTATCAAAAAAAAGATAGTAAAGATTGCATTAGCACAAACAAAAGGAAATTAATCATCAGGACCAGGTGTAATTGAAAAAATAGCAGGACAAAGCGAGGTCAGAAATAAAAGGCAAAGAGCAGAAAACAAAGTATTTTTTTGCCTTCGCATCATTCAATGCACAAAACATAGATTTACACAATAATGGACCATACACTATGAGAATCTGTGGTCCCACAACAGTTAAAGCAACGAAAAGTTTAATTTCAAAGAAAAAACTATTTGGTCAGGTGTATATTTATGATCATGGAGAAGTGATGCAAATTTTAAAAGGCTACAGAAAGGTGATGTATATATTCCGCAAATAACATTAGACACCAAAGGAGATCCTGATATGCCATTCGTATTAAAATGTTTACAGTTTCCTGTGAGAATACCTTTTGCTATGACAATTAACAAATCACAGGGACAAACATTAGAAAAAGTCTGATTATTTATTAGAGAAACAGAAGCAATATTCACTCATGGGCAGTTATATGTTGCGTTGTCACAATGTGTCTCCAAAAACTGAATCAAAATTCAATGCGATCTTGAAGAAAAGTTAATTCCAAATATTGTTTTTAATGAAGCTTTAAAGCAAAAGTGAAAATAATGAAATTGAAACAATTCCAAAGAAAAAAAAAGCTTTGTATATCTGATTAACCAAACACAGGGGTTGGCGAGCAAAGCGAATAGGGGGCAGAGCCCCCTAGTTTCATGTATTTTCAAGTTATGTTTAATCTATTTTTGTACTTGGATAGACTTCTCAGTTGTTCCTTGTTACAGAAATAAATGAAGAGGAAAGCAACTCAGATCAATATATAAATCCTTCATTATCATTTACACAATCATAATTACCTATTTAGATTAGGATAGACAGATTGATAGATTGCACTATTGCACTTTACTTGTCCCGAAGGAGAATTTAGCTTTTTACAAAGCAAGTGGATTGTCCAGGTTTATGTTCACATTCCTGAGGATGAGAAGTGGGATGCTGTCATCCGGGATGGAGTAGAGCAGTGTGTTCAGCTCATTGAAGAAGTTCTTTAGAAGGCCTGGAGGGCGTCATTGAACAACAACATTCAAATTGCAAGAATAATAGGAAATAGTGATTCTGTGACACCTGTAGGAAGTGTTGTTGCACACAGGACCAGATAATTGCGTATGAATTTTGACTTCTTGTAAACTAGGAGATCAATCCTCCCCTTCCAGGGGAATGACAGGTATGAAAGAAGCTGAAGCTAGAGGAAAGTGCTATTGGCATTGATGTATTCTCTGAGCAGAGGTCTCAGCAATTGCTACAGCGTAAAATGCTTTTTTAAAATATTTGACTTTTTTGGTCCTGGGAGATTTAGCTTTTTACAGAAGCTCAATAAATAACTAAATAAACAGACAGATATATATATATATATATATATATATATATATATATATATATATATATACACACATACACACTAGCACTGGGAATCGATTTAAAAAAATAATTGTATAAATATATGTAATTAATCACAATTAATTGCATCTAACATTAAAACCTTTCATTATAAAATGAACACATAAATCATGAAGTAAATACATACTAAATTACAAATTTAATGTAGAATCAACACAAAGGAATAAAAAAAATAATGGCATAAAACTATGACCTTAAACCTGAACATTTAACAAAATACTACTTGAGCAAGTACAACCTGAATATGAATGCCTTCCTAAATGATAGGTTGAAAAGAAGACAAAAAGAATACTTGGCCAAAATATTAATTATCAAATTGGCATAGCACATGAGATACAGGCGTGTCAAAAGTAAAAATTAAAATTGAAGGCACTGCTGAGGACTGATTTATTTGAAAGAATAAACATCTCTTAAATGGGCATACATTAAAACATGGGTTAAAAATGTTCATCACCACCAAAGACTTGATAATTATACTGTACACAAGTGTTTTTCAACTGGTGCACCATGGATATAACAGTGTAGTACCCCAGGGTCTTGCCTGAAAGAATCATTATACTGGTCTGAGGAGGAAACTGCCTGAGGAGGATAAGACTACCTGGAAAAGCTGACATAAAAGGAGCTCTCTGATTGCCTTAACTTTAATTGCACTCAGACTCATCTAACCCCTTTGTACTGTCTTTCATTTCAGTGTTATGTCCCATAAGAACGCTGCTCTTTCACTGTCGCTCCCCTATACTTGCTTGTTCAATCCATGTTGTTATAGCACACCGCGCTACTCCTTCTCGTCCACACCCATGCCATAGCCGGCCTGTGTGACTCCTGTGCTCTGCCACCAACACTGAGCAAAAGTGCTTCCATTCCAGCATCTTCCACACTCAAACCCATCTCTAGCACTACTTCCACCCCTTTTCCCGGAACTTCCACCTTTCACTGAGATGTTTAATTTGCATAATGCATTGTGTGTTCTGAAAGCACATTGCTCAGTAGCTGTCCAGCCACATGGCCCTCTGTATTTCCAGCCTGATCACTACAGTATTATTGTTTTGTAATGTTAAAAAAAAAAAACATGAAAATGCCATCCTGACCAAAGCACTGTTTGAGGCGTTCGCCTTGTTGCCCTGCCCAAGATGCGACAATATTTTTTACCGTGTTAAATATGACACATTAATTGTAAATATTAACGTGTTAACTTTCTTAGGCCTAATATACACACACACTATTGTCTGAACACACACCAGAATGACTAAAAAAAGAAGGAAAATTACCGACAAGGCTGACACATTCCCAGTGAGGCATCATGCAGACATACTGTTGTTGGTATAAAGGAGCCCCAGTAGTGTTTCTTGACACTTCTGTTGAATAATTCGTTGGCTGAAAGTATTCAGTGTTAGTGTGTCAGAGAGAGGATGTGCAGCTTGTTCATAATGGCAATCAGTTTTGTTTTAATCTTCTCCTTTGCTAATACCTCCCATGGGTCCAGTGTGTCCTATAACTGAGCTTGCCTTTTTAATTAGCTTGTCAATTTGGTTGGCCTCTCTTGAAGTGATGTTACCAGCCCAGAACACTAAAGTATAGAAAATCACACTGGCCATCACAGAGTTATGAGAGATGTGAAAGGATGTCACTTCCCACATTAAAGGAATTCAGTTTCCCAAGGAAGAACAGCCTGCTCTGCCTTTTCATATATAGTTGGTCTGTGTTCAAGGACCAGTCCAATCTGTCATTAACGTGGACCCCAAGTACTTGTAGGAGTGCACCACCTTTGCATCCACTCCCTGAATAGTAACCGGACATTGAGGATCTTTGGTGCAGCGAAAGTCAATAACCAGCTCCTTGATTTTGTTGAGATAAAGTTGCTGACAATTCTCTTTGCAACAAGAAACAAACATCTCTACCTGATTCCTATACTCTGCATCATCCCCCTTGTCAATACACCCCATAAGTCCAGAATCATCTTTGAATTTCTGCAAGTGACATGACCTGGTGTTATATTAATAGTCAGAGGTGTACAGAGTAAAGAGAAAAGGAGAGATTAAAACATTTTCTCAGCCATCAGTACAAACTACATCTGGGTATGTAATACAGTATATTAAAAAAAAAAAACATTTTGGGTGGAGTATTCCTTTAACAGTTTAGTCATCATCAGGTTCTTTACTTTCTTCTATCTGACAAAGAGAGAAGCTTCTGTCCAATCTGTACTATGGTACATATCTTCTATTTAGGACTGGACTATTCATTGAATACTAGTAATAAACGTAATTATAAGTAATTATAAATGCCCAAATTGCAATAGAATGTACCTCTAATATTGATTATATATATTTCGAAATTTATATATATTGTTTATATATTCACCCACATTTTATTTATATATCTATACTAATAAAAGGCAAAGCCCTCACTGACTGACTGACTCACTGACTCACTCACTGACTCATCACTAATTCTCCAACTTACCGTGTAGGTAGATGGCTGAAATTTGGCAGGCTCATTCCATACGGCTTCCTTACAAAAGTTGGACAGGTTTCATTTTGAAATTCTACGCATAATGGTCATAACTAGAAGCTATTTTTCTCCATTTACTGTAATGGAGTTGAGCGCGAAAGCCGTGGGGGACGGAGTTTCGTGTGACATCATCACGCCTCCCACGTAATCACGCAGTACGTAGAAAACCAGGAAGAGCTCCAAAAAGCGCTTAAGAAAACATGCATTATTTAATTAAAAAGGCAGCGAAACAATTAGAAGCGAGCGGGTGACATATAAAACCATATTCAGCGGCTCACGTGAACTGACGCAGTGCGCAGACAAAAAGCAACAGTTCCAAAGAGTGCTGAACAAAAACCGAATTACACTGCTACGCTCAAATAGACAAACCGCACGCTGTGGCGCAATAGTAGAGGCTTTGCCTCTAGTGCCGATGTCCAAAGTTCGATTCCCGAGAGAGGATGCACCAAGTATGTACGCGCGCTTCTCGATTCATTTTAGCCTCGCATCCCCTTGGTTTGAGACGTATGAAAAAATATGCAGTTAACGCAGAAAGACAGATCACCAATTGAAGCTTTATGAATAATGGATACTTTATTCGCGATCAATGATTGTTTTGGTAAAGCCATACTCAGTGCATTCATTAGATGAATGGTAAAAAAGTAAGAGCGAGGGAAGTGTAAATTATTGAGGCACGCAGGCAAAACCACAATAGCACACGGGCTTGATGTACTGTAGTGCGCGTCAACTCGATCTGAATTGCGCAATCACATTCGAAAAAATATTTCTTTTCAAGTTCTATTTAGTCCATATGTGTCAAACTCAAGGCCCACGGGCCACATCCGGCCCGGCGTGTAATTATATCCGGCCCGCGAGATCATTTTATATACTGTATTATTGTTATTAATGGCCCGGGATATGAAGCGCTGGTAACACAATAAACTACAGATCCCATAATGCAGCGCTTCAGCTGCCTTGCCGTAACACTTACCGCGTTAATCAAGTCTAGCTTATGATGCTGCAAGTTATTGCGAAGCTAGCTCACACGATGCTGAAGAGAAAAGTTGATTCTGAAAATAGAGCCTTTAAAAACCGATGGGAGGCTGAGTATATGTTTATTGACATTGCCGGTAAACCCGTGTGTCTCATTTGTGGAGCTAATGTGGCTGTAATTACAGAATTTAATCTAAGACGGCACTATGAGACAAAACATCAAGATAACCTGAAAGACCTGAATGCAATGCACAAGATACAGAAAGCAGAAGAGTTAAAGAAGAATCTGACACTTCAGCAGACGTTTTACCCGTGCAAAATCACAAAGTGATTTCAAGTGAAGCTACTTTTATGGGAGACACAAATGCACCAGTGCAACTTGCCCCACTTTCCCTGTTGCCAAGTAATGTTGAACCAAGTCGGCACAACGGTGTTCCCAAATACGCACTTTGCTGATAAACTGAGCGCACTGAGTTCGCACGGTGCTTTGGTGACTTTGAAGAACAAAAAAAGAATTTTGAGTTGTTTCGCAACCCATTTGCCGTCGATGTGGAAACTGCACCTGTGCAGATTCAGATGGAGGTGATTGAGCTGCAGTGTAATGGCACACTGAAGGCAAAGTACGATACTGCAGGGCCTGCACAGTTTATTCACTCCATTCCCGCAGAAATGCTCCAGCTCCGTCTACATGCGGCTCGAACCTTGTGCATGTTTGGTAGCACATATCTGTTTGAGAAGCTCTTCTCAGTGATAAAGACTAACAAAACAGCACACAGGAGTCGCCTCACTGATGAGCACCTGCAATCCATCCTGAGAATCTCCACAACACAGAACCTCACAGCAAACAGAAACGAACCTGTGGCCAAAAAAAGATGCCAGGCGTCCAGCTCTAAAATGACATATGAGCAAAGACAACTGAATGATTTGATTTGTTATTGCTGAAAAGAACAAATTTTATTTATATTTCCAGGTTTTTTTTATGCACCATGTTCATATTTGAATTTGTATAATTTTGACAGGATATATTTTTATGGAGAATCTTTTGGGATATTTAAAATTTAAGTTTATTTTTTATATAAAATTACATAAGAGTAAAGAAATTTGAATGTTTGTTCTTTTAACGTTTACTTTATTTCTAACTTGTATAATTTAGACAGGATATATTTTATGGAGAGCAAAATATTATAAGTTATTTAAGGTTTGAGTTGATTTATTCCAGAATAATATTCTGTCGACTAAATAAAAATTCCTTCTATTTAAAATTTAAATAGAACTCGAACAGAAACGATAGTTCATAATATCCAGGCAGACTTGCACTTAAGAGCGGGAGTCATCCGTTTTAACAAGCAGCGTATTGCACTGATACGAAATAGCCTGCCCATTTAATTATTTAGGAATGGATAAATAAATTAAGATTTTGTACAAATAATGTTTTTCATTTTTCTTCCTTTATGGATTCTGGCACCCCCAGCAACAGTTGCTCGCACCCCAAAGACTGTATATATGTGTATAGATATATATATATATATATATATATATATATATATATATATATATATATATATATATATATATATATATATATATATATATATATGTGTGCGTGTGTGTGTGGGTGTATGTAGATATGTATGTATATATATGTTTATATGTGTGTGTGTGTGTGTATGTATATATGTAGATATGTATGTATATATATATGTGTATGTATATATATATGTATTTGTGTGTATATATGTGTGTGTGTATATATATGTGTATATGTATGGATATGTATATATATATATATATGTTTATATGTGTGTGTGTGTGTATATATATATATATATATATGACAGCAACACTCATTACTCACAACAGTGACAAAACAATTATATTGACAATCATGTTACGTTATTTTCAAAATGTTTCCTTTTCTTTTTCATTACTTCTTTAACACTACTTCTCCGCTGCGAAGCACGGGTATTTTGCTAGTATATATATATATATATTGTCAGGGATGCCAGGGGCAACGACATGGCCGGGACGCCGTGAGGGACCGGAAGAGGGTCAAAGCCCACCCTGGATCATGTGGGGGCAGCCTTCCTGGTTGTTCTGGGGGCCACGGCTTGAGGGCATGGAAGCCCTACCCTGTAGGGGCCTGTGGTCACCGCCAGGAGGCGCCCCAATGCCTTGGGGACCTGTTGCCCCAGCACTTCCACCACACCAGGAAGTGCTGAGGGGAAGATATAGGATGATACCCGGCGGACAGCCGGCACTTCCGCCACGCTGGGGCGTGGTCAAGGGAGGAATGCCGGGAACACCTGGTGCTCATCCGGGAACGGTATAAAAGGGGCCGTCTCCATTCATTCAGCGCTGGAGTTGGGTGGAAGGAGGACAAGGCAGAAGAGGTGTGGAGGCGGCCCGAAGAAGGCATTTGTGGCCAGGACTGAGTGATTGTTGGGGTTTGTGCACGGGACTGGGTCTTAATGACCAATATTTGTGTAAATAGTTTTGTAAATAAACGTGTGGTGGTTGAGTAACAACATGTCCGCCTGTCTGTGTCTGGGTCGGCTCCACAATATATATAGAGCAGATGTTAGCTGATCTAAATTGTTTTCCACGTTTACATTTGATGTTATCCATCCATCCATTATCCAACCTGCTATATCCTAACTACAGGGCCACGGGGGTCTGCTGGAGCCAATCCCAGCCAACACAGGGCTCAAGGCAGGAAACAAACCCAGGGCAGGGCACCAGCCTACCGCAGACATTTAATGTTAACTGATCTAAATGGTTTTCCAAAATTACACTTGACTTACTCAAAGTATCTATACATTTTGAAGCAGAATTACATACTAGATGTCATCTTTGTTTTAATCTGTGAGTGTATTGGTAAGGGCAAAACCAAATCAAACATAATGAAGCAATGATTGGAAATAATTTAATGGAGTAATATTTAAATTTTGAATTTCAACTTTGCACGTTATAATTAAATATAATGTCTGGTTATGGTTATGAGTTGGACCTTTAACAACCTGACAAAATCCTACTGAATTTAACAAATAAGTAAAATGTTTGCTAAAAGTGTCAGTTTCCACATCAATGTGTACATTAAAATCACCCATCAACATTAAGTGATCATAATCTATAGCTAAATCAGATAAAAGGTTGCCAAATTCAGTCATGAACAATGAATATGGCCCTGGTAGTCAAGTGAAATATATGCATCTTATAATAATTAGTGATTCTTACATGAAACAAAATGTGCCTCTCTAATCATAGGTATTATCAGTAGAATATAAACGATATTTATTAAAACATTTTTGTAGATTGTCAGCCTGAAGAAATTTTATAGCCAGAAAAGGTTATTGCTGTTTTGTTTCTTTCAAAGCAAAGAACATCACTCACTCATACATTTAGTCACAGTGCACACATATGGAATGTTGTACGCAAGTGAACCAGCACAAAAGGGTTGCAGAAAAGCACAGAGGTGTTTAATTTAAATCACAGGAAGGACTTAGTTAAACATATCTAGACTGCTTAGTTGTCTTCCCTGTACTATTATCCATTGAGTAATGTGGTTTATCATCTTAAGAGACAGCTACATATGTTTTCTCACACTTCCCTGTAAGAATGTTCTTGAAAAATAGGCTCACAGGTGTAATGGCACAACTGGAAATAAACACTATCTATTTAAATGTGAGAAAGTGCTTAATTAGCTGTTCTAATTGGTTAAATAAACATTTTGTGTTGCACTTATGTTCCAGTAAACACAGCTGTGAACATTATTTACAAACCCTCAGGGAAGAGATGACATTAAACTAATTTATCGCATTTCTCTTTCATGCAGGGTGAATCCAATACTTTACTTTATGAGCTTTTGCAATAATTAAGCCAGCAGGTATTATAAATACTTTGAACATGTATGAATAATAAAAACTAAAACAAAACATTACTACAAAAGGATCAGTTAATTAGTTGTGAAAAAGAAATTTGGCAATCCTGTAATCGCTATGCCTGCCTGTTTGGAAGATTTGGAAGTTTGGAAGTTTATCATAGGTACTCCAGACCAGCAGTCTTAAAATATTTACATTTTGCTCATGAAAATCACAGTTCTATTAAACTTGTGTTACTGATGGGTGCTATGATTGCTTAATACTATAAATCGAAATACTTTCAATCTGTATTAGTATTTGCACAACAATAGAGTTAAGCTCTAATGCACTGAAACCAACAATTATTTTAGACTTTTATGCCTGACCTAAATCCAATAAGTGGAAATTGAGACACTATAAAAATAATGCTGCCACATACTGTATTAGTGAATGACAGCTAAAAGGAATTAGTGACCAAAACCTTTTAAAAAACTGTAATATGCCTACCAATGTTAAAGCAAATTCTTAACCTTGAATAAAGCTATGCTTTGATTGTAATATGAATAATGTATTCAGGGACTATAAAGTGAAAGTTCTCTCTCTTGCGGGGCCGTTACATCAATTGTACTGAAATATGTACAGGTCGGCCCACCTTATCAGTGAATATATGGATCCAGAACCACTCAAGGATGTGTAAACACCATGGATGCTCAGGACTTATGTAAAAACATAAAGACAACTGCATGCACAAAGTGAATACAAGACCTGATACAACGGGACTCAGAGTTAGCTGGGCTTAGGTACATCATAACTTGGAACTATCAGCCTGCGCTTGTTACATCTGTCACACACATACTCGACAGCTTAAGGACCCTTATGATGGTAACAACCCACCGCCCCAGAGGTTGGCACTGTGTGATAGTGCCCTTTCTCTTCCTCCTTCTGCAGATCGTAAGATTGGCAGCTATACCACTTCTGATGTTCCTTCCGATGTCTGTTTACCTGGACCCAAAGCCTAATGATATGAACTTACATTTGTGAAGACTTCTTCACAGTTGTTACACTCCTTATTGTAGTTTTATCTTTCCCTTACACTTCTTGTGCATATTTAGCAGGCAGCACTGCACATTTGAAATGTTTTTTTGTGGATAAGGTGGGGCAACTGCATAATTGATTTTACAATTATGTTAGATGTAAATGTTATTATTGTGATAAGGATGACATAATCTTTGCTTGGCTCACCCATTGGCAGTGCGCAGCCCAGCACACAGCTCCCTAATGCCAGACAATTTGCTCATGACAAGGCAGCTTTTGCCTGCAAAAAGAAACACAATGGCACTGGCTCAACTGAACTAAGAAAGAATTTCTGCAGCCCAGTATGTGTGCATGTGTCTTTCAGCTAAGTGTTAGACACAGTTATGATCAGAAGCAAACCAAAGATGCTAAGTGTTAGACACAGTTTTGTTCAGAAACAAACCAAAGATTTCAGCCTATAGGACAGCTAAATAAAAACAACAGGGGCCTCATGTATGACACTGTGCGTAAAATTCACACTAAAACATGGCGTACGGGCAAAACTAGAACTGTGCATATGCACAAAAAATCCAGATGCATAAAACAGCATGAGCCAAGTTCCACACACTTTCCCTTCATACACCCCAATGAGTGTGAAACTGAATGCACGTGCATGTGCCTAAAGCCCCACCCTGACTACTCTCAGAAGCATATTTGAAAATCCATATAAATAGCCCCTTCTGTTCAGTGTTTTGTTAAAAGACAATAGCAAAAGCACATGGAAAAAAGAATTTCAGTGAATGAAAAGTGTATGCAAGGATAAATGTAATATTTGTTGGCTTAAGCAGTGGTATAAGCAACAAAAGGAAGTTGATGGAGTGATACAGCGTGGTGGAAACATGAGAAAGTTTAAGTTCAGAAAGTTCATAATAAAATAAAGAAGTTGTCAGATATTAAAGTCAACATGAAAAGTGAGTTGTAGCCTGTAGTCTGTTTATTCTTTTTAGGACAATATTACAAAAGCTGATCCCCATGCCAAGAACGCGACTCCAGGCGGTAATGGTTCTGATGTGCCCAGCATGTCTTCGGGTGCTGGCTGCACACAGACCTCTGCCTCCGAAACTGCTGGGTGGCTATTTGGCTCTGTGCTGACGGACGCTGTTCCGGAGTCACAAAATGCAATAGTGGATGCTGCAGGAGATGTGGCCAATGAACTAAGGAATATAAGGGCTGTACTATGTGGTAATGACCACAAATTAAAATAACTGGTTAAAAAATAAATGCTGCTTTTGATTACCTATTTTTACATTCTGCTAATCACATTCACACAAAATTCTAATTGTCCGATTTGGATGATGATTTGGTGGGTCATGGTCAGGTTCATCATACCTCATCTCTTCTAGTATGGGCAAGCCGCGATTGTGTGCCATATTATGCAGCATACTACATGCTTGCACAATGTGACACACTTTGTGTACACTATAGAGCAGCACATTAATAGAGTATAAATGCTTTCTATTTACATAAGAAAATTCATTCTCTGAAAGCACCTTTATAGTATAGCATCTACACCGAGTGCCACAACAGATTAGTTCTCTGCTCTTTACACAGCTCTTTGAGGTGACTCGCTGTACTGAAAAGGACTGCTTGCTTTTTAACGCACTAGTTGGAAAAAGCACCCGAGACTGTGCGTAGCTGCGATTTTTATAAGCATTGGTTATTCATCCCTGGCTGTTGTAATTTGTCCAGCATCATTGCAATAGCAATGTGCGTGCAGTTGACCCCTCCGATTATATCTGGAAAACCGGACATTGTAGTATGCTTTGATGTATCCCAGTTCAACCACAGTGTAAGAAACTCTTATATACCTGAATGACAAGCTGATAATACTATACTATACACTTGGTATGGTGCGGCTCAGTGATGATTGTGAAATACCTGATTGGTCAGCAAGTTCATGTTGAAAAGCTCCTGTGGCTAAAAACCCGAGAGTGAAGAGAACTTTAAAGGAGCAGGTAGAGCACAAATACTCAAAGTCTGCCTTTGAAAAGGTGGCTGCCAGTTCAGCACACAACTCCAAGAGAATAGCTCTTGGAAACCAAAATTGACTTAGAAGCCGGTCATCATCATCTATAAATACACACTCTCTTCTAATACTTCTATTTGCAATGTCTTCTAACAACGCTTAAGCAGCTATAATAGTTGGAATAGTTTGACCATTACATGCACCATTATATTGTTTCAGAATAATTACAATCAAGTGCCTTAAATTTGTAAATGATATGCAATTAAGTTTAGTGTATTTGATAATGCCCACCTCATGGATGTGAATGTGATAAAGAAAGGGAAATTACACAGAAAGAGTAGCACAGCTTTGAAGCTGGTTGTGATCAGTTTGCAAAGTCAAGCAGAAACGTGTATACACATGGTGTGAGGCTGCCGTAAAAATGTGTGTGGCCTTACGCAAAGTTTTACTTTTATAAATCTCACAGCGTGTGTGGAAACGGGCTTATGCACTGTTTATATATGAGGCCCCTGGTGAATACAGTATTGAACTAGGTCTGCTGAAACAGACAGGAGTGCTATCTTTTTTCATGTGGTTTACTGCAATAACATTATATTTCAACAAAATGTTTTGTTATCATATCACAATTAATCATTGTTTTATTTATTTTTTGTTGCACACCTTTTTTTTTTACAAGTCACAGACATGTACACTCATCAAAGTAATTACTCTCACGTGACTGATGTGACATCACAATCCTGCCACTTAGTGGCACATATCAGAAGCCTTCTTCAAAAATAAAAACAAAGTTTTCTAGCCTTCTGCTTAGTAAAGTAAACAACCAAGCAACAAATCATATACTACACACAGAACACAAGCCAAGCCAAACTGATAACAAAAATGTCAGAAATTATGAAAACCTAAAATCTATGAAAAATTAACCTAAAAATAAAATCATGCCCAAATGGGAACCTATGTGAACTCTTCATGGACAGTAACTAGGCCAGGATTAAAATGAAATATCTAGTAGTTAGATGTAAAGTACCACCACACTGCCTATTTGACAAATCTCTTAATCCAATTTTAGGGTTGTGGGGTACAAAATGTCAGCCTAGATAAATCATACAATATGGCAGCTATATTATCAATTTGCAACCTTATGTAATTGCATTATCATCATTCAAATATAGCTTTAATAGCTGTGCCACCCATCTAAGATAGGGTTGAAATCTAATTAATCAATGAAGACGTCAATCCAAGGACCTCACTAGGACCATCCAATTGGTAGTAGTGATGGGCGGTGTGCATAAAGGGATGGGACTTAATCAATATAAGTTTACATTCAGCATTTACTCAGAATTCCTTGTTCATGGGGCAAACTTATCAGCCTCTGTCCCCATCAAAAATTGGGCTCAACAGCTTTCCCACACTTCTCAGCGATGAGTAGACACTCTTTGATCTATTCAGTTCAGCACTTGTGCAGCACTGGATAGCTAAGGGCATCACAGACCTGTTATTGGTCAATCTTATGCATTACTGCTATGCAATAGGCCTCTCACGCACATGCAAATAGGGGACAGACAACCATTCAAAATATTGTTCTACAAAGTATTCAAAGTAATAGTATGTATTTTTAGCTATAAGAGCAATCCATGTTAGTAAAAGCCTAAGTGTCTGTGTATTCGTCCACTTGTTATGTCTCTGTCATTCCTTAGATAGCACCACACACACAAAACTTTTAGTAATAAAATGTATTGTATTTGTCATTCCAATAAATGGCACAACACAGAGAATAACATTGAAGCCCACACCAAAAAACATATTTATTGCATGGTTCACTGCAAAATGTTAATGCTGAGGTCTATGTTTTAGTTGAGGCTGGGTGGTGTCATGGCCTCGGAACCTCTGCAGATTTTGTTTTTTTTCAGCCTTCTGGAGTTTTTTTTTGCTTGCTTTTTTCTGTCCCCCTGGCCATCAGACCTTACTTTATTCTTTGTTACTTAGTATTGCCTAACCTTATTTAATATATTTTTATTTCTTCCAGAAACTTTTCTTTCTTCCTCTTGTTAAGCACTTTAGCTACATCATTTGTATGAAAACATGCTATAGAAATAAATGCTGTATTGTTGTATGTTTTATTACTTTGACTTCAACAAGCCTTAGATGGATAGCACAGTTTGTATGTATAAAATCACAGAAAGAAATTAAATTTATAGGTATTATAATAGAATTAGACACAACAATATTTAAAAAAGGCTAAAAACATTTATGTGGTCTGAATATTTGTCACTTGTTATTGGAGCTGTTGCAGAGATGAATGAATTATGGTGGAGACAGTATGATGAATAACTTCACAGTCTTGTGTAGGTGCATTTGTGCCTAAAATTACCAGACTTCCTGCTCTCAGAGAGAGGCCATTTTATGTTTCATTCTCTTCTAGTGGTCAGAAGGCTTTTGTGCAAATAAAGACCACTTTCTATACTAAAAGGCAATAAGAGTGAGGCAATCCTAATCCTAATTCTATGCCTTTTACAATGTGACTTTTAATAGAAGCATGCTGGTCTATGCTTTCATAAAAAAACAGTAAACTCCAAGATATACAGTACATATAGGAAACGTATGTAATATAGCTGAAGATATAATAAAGAAATCAAGTTAAAATTAGGCATGCAGGAGTAACACCACAGTTACCACAGGTACAACAAGCTGGACAGAACAGAGATAAATTATCATGCTAAGAAAATTTGGCACATTCTTATATATAATTTGATACTATCCATATGTATGGTGTTCGCCTTGTGGTCTATGGCCGGCTTGTCATCCCGGCCAATACCCCCAGGCCGCCAGGTGGAGCTCCCCCTGCAGCATGGAGGTACCCCAAATACCAGCAGGGAAATTATGGACAATGGAGTTTTCCTTTACAGCCCTGCTGGATACCTCAGGGGCTAACAGAAGACGCTGCAGGGAGGCCCAGAGAGTCATATATGCCCTATAACCCAGAAGTATATCATAGGCAAAGCAACAGGGGATGAAGAAGAGGACTTTTTATCTGACCTGGAAATGATAAGGAGTCACATGGACTGAAGGATTGGAAACACTTCCGGGTCAGGCAATATAAAGGACTACAGGAAATCCCCAGATGTTGAGCTGAGCTGGGTGGAAGGGTGGCAACACGTCTGGGAGTGGTGGAGTGTTTATTATTGTGTATTTTGTATTGGTTAATGAGTATTGTTGAAGGGAGGGTGCTTTCTGCACTTATTTGTCTGAATAAAAATAATTATTGCACTTTTGTGTGTCCGGCGTATATTCTGAGGGTTCAAGAGGACAATAGCGCCCTCTATCTGTCACAGCCTCAATACCCCGCATGTATGGTGTTCGCATCAATACCGCGACTCAATATAAGTTAGAACCATGCAATGGGACTCTGCCTCTGTGGTTAGAACATAACGTGGCAAACGCGCACACAGTATTACGATTGCCTAAGCAATGTTCGAATGCTACAGTGACACTGCTGGATGGACAAGTATAGTAAGTTCGTGTTGGTTCGAGCAGATAACAGTAATTTCGGTTGGTTTTTGGAACATTGGTTTGGTGGGGCGTACTTTCCAGGACTAACATCGTCGACTGACTTAAACCCTTTAACAGCTCCGGATCCATAAGTAATTTAGAATGTATCGCCATTTGCTTGGTACGTTGAAATCTATCTTTGGGCAGTTCGGTTTTGGCATCCGTCCTTCTGACATCTATTGGCAAACTGAGTAATGACGGCTGGGTATTAACAACCGTCATTGTTTAAATTTTAGCCGATCTCAGATCTAAAATGACCATGCTAATTATTACTCCAACTCTGATTAGAGTCGTGAAATATGGTTTGTTTTGAAAATTTGTTTGCAAGAAAAAATCAAATGAGGTGCACTGAAGAGCTGAGTTCACGTCTCGCAGCCCCGTTTAAAAAGGAAGTTCTTCATTACATTGGCCGAAAAGGTCTATTTTAAGCACAAATCAGTGCCATGATAACAAAATCATTTCAAGGACTTAAAAAAACAAATAATTCTTTGCAAAGAAAGTATGGATTTCACAAATGTAGAATTTGTAGCCCGATTCGATCGGGCTCCCAGTCACTATAGGTGTAATATGTTCAGTGGATTTAGAACAGCAGGTTATTATCCTGGCAGCAGAATTTTAAATAAGTTGTAAGCAATGGATAAGTTTTTGTGGGATGACAGGTAGAATAGCATTACAGTAATCTATACGTGAGGTGACTCGGGCATTAACCGATGCTTCAGTACTTTTGCCACTCGCAATATGGCGGACGCACTGACGTATCGTGTCGACTGGGCAACACAGTGAATGCGGCGTCTATCTATATATGTCTATGATTTCTGTAGCCTGCTACAGGAAGGTACTCTCTCGACCATTGGCATTGGTTTCGCTCCTTGCTATGTTTGTTTTACTGCACTGATTGTTTCCTAAGCCTTTGTTATACTGAATTCCTTTCTCACCATTTTCCTTTACTATTCTTACACCGCCATATGCTACGGCGGGCATCGGCTAGTTTTATAAATAGAAAAAGCTAAATCATTATGTTTAAAAAGGAGTGAGTTTTTCATTGAAATTAAATCAACATCTATAATACATTGTAATAGATGGCATGCAGGGAGTGGCATCCTGGCCTGGCTGTACAGGGATCCTTAATTGGCCAGGAGGCCACTGCTGTGGAAGGACCAAGGATAATGAAGATTGCTGATGATTCTCTCCCCCAATATACTAGGTGGTGGCCTTCCTGGTTTAGGATTCCCACACATATACCCACAAGCATGCTGGGATCTTTAGTACCTTGAGGCAGCCCTGTCTGGTTCCGTGGGGACCACCACAGGGAACTGAGGGATTTTACAATCCCTACTTTTCGGATTTCCGAGTTGATCCAGCAGGGATATGCCCTGGCATCAGAAGTAGTCCTGGGCCAAGATAAAAAGATCCACGCAACCTTTAGAGTCAGAGCTGAGTGGAAGAGGATGAAGCTTGCCTGAATCAGTGAAAGGAGAGAGAAGAATTGTGTTGTGTTTGGTTTATGCCCTTTTTGAACCTTTATGCAAGGTAATTGTAAGAATAAACCTTTTATTTAAACTGGGACTTGTGTCTGGGATTTGGGGGCTGCAATACCCCCTGATGGTCACATCATTGTAAATAAAAAAAATTTAGTTAATACTAAGCCCAGGATGATTATTCTATTCGGTGTCTGGTTGGTAATAAATCCAATTCGGTGTATGTAAGATACAGAACAATGCCGCAGGTTTAATGCTTTGGAATAAAACAAACAAGATTTGTAAAGCATCAGAAAGTAGCAAAAATTTATATTTATGTTTACATTTTTAGTAAGATGCTTTTATCCAAAACAACTTATAAAAGAGGTCAGCATAAATGAGTAAACATTAGTCTGAGAACAGGTTTTATATGACAAGGGTACAAAATTGGCCATGACAAGTGAAGAGCTCAGAGCATAATACAAGCTAGTTACAGTATAAAATTCTAACAACTAATATCAGTTAGCAAGAAGTTTATCAAACAAACATGTCTTCAAATGCTTCTTAGACACATTGAGGGAGTCAGAAATTCAAATGGAGATGGTCAGTTTGTTCCACCAATACATGAAGAGAGTCTGGATGGAGACAGGGCGCCATGAAGAGGAGGCATCACCATGTGTCATTAATCAGTAGACCTGAGTGGACCTCACAAGTGGCTTTGTATTTATAGGTGCTGACCCATTGACTACTCAGTAGGCAAGCATCAAGGAGCTAAACTTAATATGTGCCACAATTACTTATTTGGCTGACACCTTTATTTACCTTTAACACATTTATGCCGAAGGTTGAAATTTTTGAGTTTGTGCATGAAATTCACATATGATGCGTAGAAAAATATAAGGAACAAGAATTTGAAGAGAAAAAAATATTACATTCCATTGTTGAGTTATGTGGCGTTCCAAAATTGGAACACTAGGCAAATCCACTTCTTACATTATACATAACGTATAAAATTATGTTTATCTCAGGAGATGGTAAATACCTGCTATTCAGTGTGATATCCAGCACAGCATTTGACATTTAAGGCAACATCACATTTTTCACATCGAAATGTAGTGTTCTTATGACACTACATTTCGAGCACACCGTGTTTTCTTTCCCTGTTTGACTATCACATGATTCAGGCTATCATAACGTGAATTAATGTTGCGCTTCTGAGAAGGTCTTCCTGTTCGGCCAGGATCTGCAGAATGACCGTGGGTCTCCAAATAATGCCATGCGATACGTCGGCAAAACTCCAGAAGAGCCATTGGCTTCTTATCATATGTTTTATGCAGTTGCCATGCATTTTGTAAGGCCAATTCGAAACAGAACAACAGAGGACTTGAATACTGTTTCTTTCCACGGATTGATGCCCGATACTTATCAATGTTTTCATCAGCTCTGTCTACGCCTCCCATGAAATGGTTATAGACTTTGATCATGTTTGTCTGCTGGACTTGGACTTTTTCAGTTTTTGGGAATAACAATTGACAAGACACAGCGGATCGATACCAGCACCAGATGAGGCAACAGTGACAACACTGTTATCATGCCATCTGCATACAATATTGCCTTTGCCATCAATTCAATAATCGAATGTGCCTCTTTCTTTTTTCCTTAGTACTACATCTGATTCCAGTGGTGCTTTGTCAATGCGATCCTTTCTCACTGTACCTGTTGCCTGAAATCCCATTGAACTGAGCTTATCCAGAGGTGCAATGCCGGTGAAAAATTTTTAAATACAAAATGGTATTGTCCAGGGTGTGCCTGTACAAGTGCCTCACTAAACTGCAGGACAAGTGATGCACCGACACCATATTCCTCATGTTTATTATCTGGGTTTTTACCCTGATATGGCTGAAACCAGCAAATGTAGCCCAGACGAGTGGCACCACACCAAAACTTGAAGCCAAACTGAATGGGCTTTTCGCGAATAAATTGTTTGCACCCATGACGACCGAAATAAGGAACCATGGATTTTTCAAAGCTGAAATACGTTTCATTTGAAACAAATTTCATGCATCTACCATTGAGCTTGTTTATGAGAGGTCGCAACTTGGAAAACTTGTCCATTGGATCCAAATTGGCATTGTCAGCAACATGCAAATTAGAAAATATGGTTTCAAAGTAATCACGTCTCATGGTAGCACTAACAAGTACATTATGCGCATCTGTTCTTCATTCCCAAAGCATGTGCCTTCTAGGAACTGACAAGTAACCATTCAGAAAAATAATTCCTAGAAAACATTTGAATTCGGAACTAGTCAATCCCAGATTTACACCATTACTTGCAGCGTATACTGTAAGTTGGAGTATCTGACAATGAGTTCAACGGTTTTGTCATCAAGAAGAAGTTCAAAAATTTCTGTGGGAGGTCTGGTTTTGGTGAAGAAATCGTTTGGTGGTTCTGTAACTCTACCTGCTACGGGATGTGCAGTTAGGTCAGCCTTTTTCCATTTCCGAACAATTTTTGTCACTTTCTTCTTCTTTGACGGAGGAGGTTGCTGAGCAGTAGAGGTTGACGGAACTTCATCATCAGGGGAGTTATCTTCAGGTACGTATGTGGGATCACTTGTGTCTGATTCCTTATCACTGACATCTTGAATAAGATACGCAGGTGCTCACAACAAATAACCTGGCAGATTATTTATTGTTCCACCTTCTTCATCTCCTGAGTCCTCATCAGAAACAGGCAATGTAGCATTTTATGGTGGTTGTATCACTATAGCACTTGCTTCAATGGTGTCATCTGTCTCTAGCAGGTCAGTTATTTCACGTAAAGATAGAGCTCGAGGCATTTTCAGAGAGATCTTCAACTGTAAAGGGAAAAATATATTATTAGTAGAGGTAGGGGTTTTGCCTGGTGCTCCAAAAATGGAACACGCAAAATGTGAAGTCCATAACCAATACAACAATGATAACTTCGATAGTTTCTTTTTACAGCACGTTAACATAACTAGTAGAGAAGTAATAGAAAAAAAAATGTTAGTATATGACGTAGTACAGCAAAGTTATATCTACCTGTCTTCGGATGGTTCTTCAAAAATGTGAGAAAATTCACATCACTTCTTGAGGAGATCCCAGCACACCAATATCTGCAGCACACTGACTAACTCTGTGTGCGACGTGATAAGGTTTACCCCCAGGAAGCAGACATGCATGAAAAGTCCAACTCCAACGTGACTGTCGTTCCAATAATGGAACACGCGGTATAAATGGGTTAAAGTCTGAGGGACTTTAATGATTATCTTCTTCTTTCTCTACAGAATTAACATGCTTACAAAGCCCTCACAATATAAAAATGGATGGTTCCTGAAAGGTGGCATCATATCCTGACTAGATTGAACAGGAAAGATAAAGTTGACATTTTCCCATAGCGAAAAGCTCCTCCTTACACTTGTTTGTTGGGCCCTAACCACTGTTGTTTTGGTTTAACTAAACAAGGCAACCCGGTCGGTACCCTAACTATTTCTCAGAGAATGTGTGTCTACTTCCTGGCCTTAGTACAACATAAATAGAGAATATTAATAAACAGTACTAATTAAAGTCATATATAAAATTTAGATATAAAGACATAAAAAAAGGAATTTAAACGTAAGCTGTGGAGAACCGTTGCTTAAACATCCATCCATCCATTATCCAACCCACTATATCCTAACATAATAAATAATAATACAGTGGGAGGAAACAGTACATGCAGTGTCAGGGTGGTTCCCCAGCTTGGGGCTCCACCTATAGAGGTCATGGAACATAAGAATTTTTAAAGCAACAGTACACAATTATAAAAACCAAGAAAGAGGCACAGATAAAACACATTACTCAAACATAATAAAATAAATAAATACATGTAAAAGTATAAGATTATTAAGTAGATAGTAGCATACAAAATAATAAATTGAACGCACATTCTAGTTCATTTTATTCAACATACAATAATGTTGATCTCAATGCATTTTGTTTTCTTTGTTTGCCAAGACTCCTATAAATATAAAATGAAATCTATTTTATCATTCAGAAGAATGTATTTTTGGCAAGATTCTAGTAAGATGTGTGTCATGCCATGGGGCTTTGACTGTGGTCCCTTACTTCAGCTTTCTGTCAGCACACAAAAAAAGTTCAAGGTGCCACAAATCGAATTACATAAACATAAAGATAATGCTGTGCAAGATGCCACAGTAATGCCTGCCGACAGATATAAGTAAGGTGATATGATTTTCATTATTCAAATATTGCTATGCGTTGCTTACTTTAATTAAGACATATCTTTATGTTATTAAAGCTGTATCAGTGTTACACTTTTGTGCTCCTTTACGACAGTCTGGCATTTTAGGCAATAGTTGTGCACCTTCAGCTACCAGGATTCTGAAATAGATTAAGTGGGTTCAAAAATAGATGGATGGATTACTTATGTATCAAACTGACCAGAGATCCTTGTTCTTCTGCCCACTCCAGGTTTCTATATTCAACATCCAGCACCTGCTTTTTCCAGCTGAATATGCTCTCGACAGTATTCAGTGTTCTACTGTTATATTTTGTTATATTTTGAACAAGATTTTTTTTTACATGTTTTCAATGTAGTTTCTGTCTTTGATATCCCATCACTAGCTAAATACAGTAATATATAGCTATAAATATGTAGACCCTTCTACACTCTACATTTATATGTAAACTAACAGTGATTCTCAGTTTTACATACACTTTGGAAACCTAATATAAAGTCTGTGCAGATTAATGACTTCTTGGTAATTTTATGCCTCTTTCTTCCCATTTGGAGCTTCACTGTAAAAAGCAAAAAATAAGTAAATAAAATCCACCAGCTTCTGTAGTATGTGCTATGATGCAAGTCTGTTTAAAGTTACTTCAATTGGAATATGCATTATTTATTATTTCAGTTCTCTGTGACCTGGCTGTTTTTAGCTATAAAAACCTCTTTGATATGAATTATGGGTACTTAGGGACTTTTGATGAAGTACCTGATTTTGTGAAAAAGTAGAAAGACTTGATAATAGTCTGCATTTTAAAGAAATGTTGCAGTTTTAAGTCTATATAAAGCATTGTTTCGATCAAGCATTCACTCAGGTATCAACATTTGTCAGTGTATAGTTGACAGGATACATTTCTTTCAGCATGATGTGTGAAAGTTTGGCTATTTCACTGTGTTGGCATTAAGGTTTTCAAAATATGGGTAACTATCACTATCTAAATGGCCAGGAAAAAAAAAAACACACACATTTTTCCTTACTGGCCACTAGATTACTTTATTTTGTACTGCAGAGGTTAAATAAACTAGACTACAGACAAAGCCATAATTGAAATTCCAAAGCTGTGGATGTAACCTCAAGAAGAAAAAAGGCAAGCCAAAATAACAAAATGTCATAGATACAAAAGGAAAACTGGGAAATATGCTACTGTCAATGCCAAAAACTGAATGCTTAAATCCCAACATACAATAGTTATCAGAAAAAAAAGGTTTCTTCCTTGTAAATAATGTGGTTTTGTATCTGTTATATTCATTCTATCACTTATCAGAACTATTCCAAATTATTGCTTGCAAAGAACAGATTCTTTAAGCTATCTCTGCTTGGTTTTCAATGAAATGACACCTGTGACATCACATGTAGTGCAGACTCATTGGACACGGTATTGGATAATCTATAACATGCTCAATGAAATCTTTAGGCAACACCAAGAGCAAAAACAGGCAAGAGATAAAGCAAAACTCGACAGCAGAGGTAAACAAAAGTGGCAGTTCTGTACGTATTACTGTAAGAGGCACAGCGCCATCACATGTTGTGCAAAATAAGTAATAAGCTTTCCTCAGTAATTTATTAACTTTTTTTTTCAATATTTTCTTATATTCTTAATGCTATTATTTATCTAGGAAAAAATATTGATTCTTGTAGTATGTGAAATTCTAAAGTGCTGCAAGCCTTTTTCTGCAAGGAAGCTGGACCACTTGGCCCTGCAGTGTTCTCTATACCCTTGAATGTGTGTGCGTGGGTGCCCGTGTGTGCGTGTGTGTGTGTGTGCATGTCATACCTGAACTGTCCAGTTTAGTGATGGGCTTTGAATGTCACTGTCTGTGTTAAAAGGAGAATTACATGATGTTGTTTTTTAAATTGTACATTCGCACTTTCAGTTCAAGCTTTTCTCAGTCGTGGCCATGAAGCACATACCAGACAAATAGCTACAAATTGTCCAGTATCATTTGTTCCCTTAAAGGTCACCCAAGTAACTAAAACAGAACAAAGGAGATCAATATCAGGAATGCATTCACAGGATATTACATTACATCTTGATTTTTACTCAACACTGTGGAAGAACAAGGAAAATTTAAAAGAAGTCACCAAGGAAACCCACATCTGCTCCTTCTACTTTGTGGAAAAGAAGCCAGCAGTATGATGTTCCTTTTTCACAGAAGCACAGAATCTTGGTCAAGAGTGGTGTTTGGGGGTGGCAAGTGGGGTGACTGCCTCAGGCCCCGCGCCTAAGGAGGCCCCACTTTTGAGGTTCACGTGTCCCTTTCAAGCAGATTCGTCAAGTTATATTCTCCAGTATATAAACTGCTCAAAAAAATTAAAGGAACACTTTGAAAACACATCAGATCTCAATGGGAAAAAGAAATCCTCCTGGATATCTATACTGATATAGACTGGGTAATGTGTTAGGAACGAAAGGATGCCACATCGTTTGATGGAAATGAAAATGATCAACCTACAGAGCCCTGAATTCAAAGACGCCCCAAAAATCAGAGTGAAAAAATGATGTGGCAGGCTAGTCCATTTTGCCAAAAATTTAATTGCAGCAACTCCAAATTGTACGCAGCACTTTGTATGGCCCCTGTGTTCTTGTATACATGCCTGAAAACATCGGTGCATGCTTCTAATGAGACGACAGATGGTGTTGTGGGGGATCTCCTCCCAGATCTGGACTAGGGCATCACTGAGCTCCTGGACAGTCTGAGGTGCAACCTGGTGGCATTGGATGGACCAAAACATAATGTCCCAGAGGTGTTCTATTGGATTTAGGTCAGGAAAGTGTGGTGGCCAGTCAATGGTATCAATTCCTTCATCCTCCAGGAACTGCCTGCATACTCTCACCACATGAGGCCAGGAATTGTCGTGCACCAGGAGCCACTGTACCAGCATAGGGTCTGACAATGGGTCCAAGGATTTCATCCTGAAACCTAATGGCAGCCAAGGTGCCTTTGTCAAGCCTGTAGCGGTCTGTGTGACCCTCCATGGATATGCCTCCCCAGACAATCATTAACCCACCACCAAACTGCTCATGCTGAATGATGTTACAGGCAGCATAATGTTCTCCATGGCTTCTCCAGACCCTTTCACTTCTGTCACGTGCTCAGGGTGAACCTGCTCTCATCTGTAAAAGCACAGGGCACCAGTGGTGCATCTGCCAATTCTGGTATTCTATGGCGAATGCCAATCGAGCTGCATGCTGCTGGGCAGTGAGCTCAGGGCCCATTAGAGGACATGGGGCCCTTGGGTCACCCTCATGAAGTCTTTCTGGTTGTTTGGTCAGAGACATTCACACCAGTGGCCTGCTGGAGGTCATTTTGTAGGGCTCTGGCAGTGCTCATCCTGTTCCTCCTTGCCCAAAGGAGCAGATACTGGTCCTGCTGATGGGTTATGGACCTTCTATGGCCCTCTCCAGCTCTCCTAGAGTAACTGCTTGTCTCCTAGAATCTCCTCCATGCCCTTGAGACTGTGCAGGGAGACACAGCAAACTTTCTGGCAATGACACGTATTGATGTGCCATCCTGGAGAAGTTGGACTACCTGTGCAACCTCTGTAGGGTCCAGGTATCGCCTCATGCTACCAGTAGTGACACTGACTGTAGCCAAATGCAAAACTAGTGAAGAAACAGTCAGAAAAGATGAGGAGGGAAAAATGTCAGTGGTCTCCACCTGTTAAACCATTCCTGTTTTGGGGGTCATCTCATTGTTGCCCCTCTAGTGCATCTGTTGTTAATTTCATTAACACCACAGCAGCTGAAACTGATTAACAACCCCTCTGCTACTTAACTGACCAGATTAATATCCCATAAGTTTCATTGACTTTATGCTATACTCTGATTAAAAAGTGTTCCTTTAATTCTTTTGAGCAGTAGATATATTTGAGATGCTTCTAAGAGGAACCCTTTTAAAATCCCTCTTCAAGGTCAAGGAAAACATTCCATAGTCCGAATATTAATGCACAAAAACATGTATTGCTAATGATAACCAGCTGACATGAGATCAACGTGAGTTATGACTATGACATCCGGCATATTGAGACTCACAGTATACTTGCAATTTGGGTACTTTCCTAGAAGAGGCCCTGCTAATTTCCTCATGACACCACATCGCATTTTCCACTGTCGTGGTATTGTCATGAATTATGAATTGCACTTTTTAAATAAATTATATTGTTATGTTTTAATAAAGTCTGTGTGTTATCTTGCAAAAAATTTAGCTGAATACTATAATGAGAAAATTCTGTGTATGTTAACGTTATTTTTATTAAATTTGTGCGCAAGTTTGTAAAGTCCACACATACCGGTAACAGTGTTTTGACATAACCGGCCCTGCATTGGGTTGATCAGCCCTAGACCCCGCACACCCCTAATGCTGCCTGTGATCCTGGAGCACGTGCAACAGTGAAGCCTGTAGAAAATTGTCTTTTCAACTGTTTGTCAGCCTCACACCATCCAGTAAACACCTGCCTACGTGGTGGTTAACACTTCTACTGGACAGTCTGATAGGCTTACGTTTGGGTCAGCATTGTGTGTGTGTGTGCAGTCAGTGTATTCCTTCTATGTTGTTGTACCTTGTTCTGTTTAACTTCAGAGCCATTTGATTCTAAACTGAACATTTTGTAATTTCAGTTTAGGCAATTCACAGCCAATATATTTTCCTGAGCAGCTAGTTTTTGTTAGGCTTTTGCTTGGCTTAGTGTTTAAATCTATATGGCTATATTTTGTCAGATAGTGATGATGGCAGAGGTTATTATCACAATGATCTGCTGCTAATCGTGACAGCCCAGACAGCCACATCCTATTGATTGTTTTTATGTGATGTGAAATGTGAATTATTTCGCTAGTCATTAGCAAAAGAGGCACACATGATATTAGGTAATTTGACATTTACATTAGAGATGTCTACATGCGCATATAGAAAAATTTTGAAGTTTATGTGAACGTGAGTTTTTTGTACTTATATATTAAAGACAAGACCAAAAAAGATTAATGTGGTAAGTAATACATACAGTATACTCATTTAGTATATGCTTTTATACAAAGCAATTTACAAGCTTTGGATAAGCTTGTTAGAGGCAGTTTTGAAACTATTATTGCAGGAGAGGATCACAAAATTAACTGTCACAAGTGAAGAGCTTTAAACCAAATAGAATAACACAAAACCAACCAGCTATTCCCTCTTACATATAAAATACCTCACATCCAAACCAATATCAATTAGAAAGATATTTATTAAACAAGAGAGTTTCAAATGCTTCTCAAATACAGGGGTTCTGATGGACGTTGGCAGCTCATTCCACCAGCTAGTAGCTACATATGACTGGCTTGGTAGGCATTAGTGATGAGTCAAGATATATAGAAACTAAGTGCTGAACAAACAGTGTGACTGAGGTAATAAAGACCTTCATCTTTGACAGACTGAGCTACAGCTGATCTTCTTTCATCCAGGTTGATATATTTCTGAGACATACCGATTCTAGCTGAGACCATGTGGTCCTTGGGAAGGAACAAGAGGTATAGCTGAATATCACTGGCGTAGCAATGATATGAGAATAGATGAAATTGGATAAAAGAGCCTAGTGAGGTGATGTACAGTGCATCCGGAAAGTATTCACAGCGCATCACTTTTTCCACATTTTGTTATGTTACAGCCTTATTCCAAAATGGATTGCATCCTGCATCCTGTTTCCCCTGATCATCCTTGAGATGTTTCTGCAGCTTAATTGGAGTCCACCTGTGGTAAATTCAGTTGATTGGACATGATTTGGAAAGGCACACACCTGTCTATATAAGGTCCCACAGTTAACAGTTCATGTCAGAGCACAAACCAAGCATGAAGTCAAAGGAATTGTCTGTAGACCTTAGAGACAGGATTGTCTTGAGGCACAAATCTGGGGAAGGTTACACAAAAATTTCTGCTGATTTGAAGGTCTCAATGAGCACAGTGGCCTCCATCATCCATAAGTGGAAGAAGTTCGAAACCACCAGGACTCTTCCTAGAGCTGGCTGGCCATCTAAACTAAGCGATCGGGGGAGAACCTTAGTCAGGGAGGTGACCAAGAACCCGATGGTCACTCTGTCAGAGCTCCAGAGGTCCTCTGTGGAGAGAGGAGAACCTTCCAGAAGGACAACCATCTCTGCAGCAATCCACCAATCAGGCCTGTATGGTAGAGTGGCCAGATGGAAGCCACTCCTTAGTAAAAGGCACATGGCAGCCCCCCTGGAGTTTGCTAAAAGGCACCTGAAGGACTCTCAGACCATGAGAAACAAAATTCTCTGGTCTGATGAGACAAAGATTGAGACTCTTTTGTGTGAATGTCAGGCGTCACATTTGAAGATATCAAAGGAGTGGCTTCAGGACAACTCTGTGAATGTCCTTGAGTGGCCCAGCCTGAGCCCAGACTTGAATCCAATTGAACATCTCTGGAGAGATCTTAAAATAGCTGTGCACTGACGCTTCCCATCCAACCTGATGGAGCTTCAGAGGTGCTGCAAAGAGGAATGGGTGAAACTGGCCAGGTATAGGTGTGTCAAGCTTGTGGCATCATATTCAAAAAGACTTGAGGCTGTAATTGCTGCCAAAGGTGCATTGATAGAGTATTGAGCAAAGGCTGTGAATACTTATGTACATGTGATTTCTCAGTTTTTTTATTTTTAATAAATTTGCAAAAACCTCAAGTAAACTTTTTTCACATTGTCGTTGTGGGGTGTTGTGTGTAGAACTCTGAGGAAAAAAATGAATTTAATCCATTTTGGAATAAGGCTGTAACATAACAAAATGTGGAAAAAGTGATGCACTGTGAAGACTTTCCGGATGCACTGTACATGGAGAAGATAGGAGAAGAAGAAGACCCAGCAGTTATCTTTGGAGCACATCTGTGCTTTCTGAGGCAACTTTGACATATCTCCCCTCCAGCACAAGAGGTAGGATTCAGACCAACTGAGAGCAGTCCCAGTGATATCTTGGTCAGAGAGGGTGGCAAGGAGGATATGACAGCTAATTTGTCAAAGGCAGAGGAAAGATCAAAGTGTATACTAATGGATGACACGCTTGTAGTTCTAGCGAGCCATACCTTGTCAACAACAGTTTGCTTACTTCAGATGGGTTGAGTGTGGGCTTTTTGAATAGTAGAGTTATCTATAGTGCCTGCATTGAGTGAGGTGTTGATTGTGTGTGTGACTGCAGAAATGACTAAGGGAGTGATAGCCTGGAGGGCATATGAGGGAATAAGTTCAAGTGGTAGTGGAGTGACTAGACAGGAGGCAGAAAACATCACTGGTGGAGAACAGTGAGAAAGTGGGGAATGTTGTAGAGTGCACAGGAAGGAGCACACTATTTGGCCTGCTGATAGTGATGAAAACAAACCACTGATGCCAATCACCTGTTCATCAATAAAGGTCTCAAAGTCATTAACAGTCAGGTTGGGAGTGGAGGGTTGAGAAATAAGGTGAAGGTAGAGAACAAGCCACATTTCTCGGTGGTGTTGCTAATTCAGTCCTAGAGGAAACTTACTTTGGTGCTGATAGTGGCACAAGAGAAGGCAGATACAAAAGATCGATACTTAACTAAAACACCCTGGGCCTTTGACCTCCTTCAGTTCCTTTTGGCTGTTCTAAACTTGTTCCATTGACTGCACAAAGCTTCAGAAAGCCATAGGCAAGAGGGTTTTTGATTGGCAGGGCATGAGGACAGAGAACAGTGTAAAGACATGGAGACAGAACTGAACATTGAATGCTACTGGCAGAATTAGTATCAAGTAATGAAAAGTGGTCAGGAGGGAAAGAACAGGGGAGACTAGAGAAGGGAAGTGGGTAGGAGAGTAGATGGACATAAGGGACAAAATGACAGATGCAGAAGTGAGAAGTATCAAAACAAACCAAATGAAAAAGTAGTCAGATTTGTGTACGAGTGTGTATTTTTTGGGATGCAGTTCAGTGAAAGAGAAATGTCAGGAAGTTTACCAGTTTTGTAAATTTGTGGGATAGATAGATAGATAGATAGATAGATAGATAGATAGATAGATAGATAGATAGATAGATAGATAGATAGATAGATAGATAGATAGATAGATAGATAGATAGATAGATAGATAGATAGATAGATAGATAGATAGATAGATAGATAGATAGATAGATAGATAGATAGATAGATAGATAGATAGATAGATAGATAGGTCTGGAGGGCAACACTGATCAACAATGTAAAGTTTATGTTAATAGGTAGGAGATAGTGATTGTGTTGCACCTGAAGGTAGTGTTGTTGCACAGAGTACCAAAGCGTGTACAATTTTGACTTCTTGTAAACTAGGAGACCTATCACCCTCCCCCCAGCCCCCTTGCAGGGGAATGACAGATATGAAAGAGGAAAGTGCTATTGGCATTGATGTATTCTCTGGGCAGATCTAGGTCTCAGTCATTGTACAGCTTGAAATGCTTTTTTAAAATATTTGACTGTCCATTTTAATGAAGCTTTAACCACATGCTGCTTTGTAGGAATAATTACTTAGGCATAATGGTATTGAGAAAAAGAGTGTTGGGAAGTAACAGTTTTTTGTTTATCAGATATGAATTCTACTTCAATGGACCACTATTGTCCTAATCTTTTTCCAATAAGAAGGCTCTTTTTGAAGTTCATGTATTATTTTGTTGTATCTACTGTATTTTTCTTTTGTCCCTTTATTATCCCATCGTCTATTTTTATTAAATCCACCTGCAATCTTTTCAGCTATTGCCTTGAAAACCTTCTAGAAAATCTGAGTGGTAAGCTAGAAAATTTGTTAAAAACATTTTGTTGAAATTACTTCACTAATATATCTGCTGGCTGCCATCTCTTATTATTTCCAGCTCTTTGTATGAAAATTGTCTGGCTGTTTAACAATTATCTTGATTGCTCATTTTCATGGCTAACTCAAAGGAATATTATTAATTCTTGTGAGATTTTTATGTAGAATGAACACGGCTTTCAGTATGAAACCAGATCCTTCAATGCCCTAAATGACACCATATTCAAGGGTCAACAGGCCCGCTTTTGTTCTTATTTGTAGCAGCCTGTGATCCCTGCAGTTTACCTTTATGCTCTGTCACAAATTGCAGTGGCTTACAATGTTTCTTTGTATACTTTTGTGAAGATATAAGATTTTAGAATTAAATTAACATAGCAAGGTTCCGTTTATATAGTCACAGCTAAGCAGCATTGCATTTGTGTCTGCAGTCATTTTCTTGTCAGTTTAATATCTGATAGGCTTCCATTTCTGGAGTTGTCCACTGTATACAGTGTGATAGCATCGCTGATGTTACTTCCGGCTCACAAACCCCTGAGCCCACCTCTTCGCCTCTAACTTCCTTTTAAAGGGTTCCAGCACCATCTAGAGGCAGTCCAACTGTTGTTTATCATACAGATACACAGGTTTCACCTTATAGTGCCCCAACTCTTTATGATCTCTTTGTTTTCCTTACAGTGGCATAGTTGGCAGGATATCTAGCAGTGAGTGGTGGAGTCCTGACAGAAGAAATATTGGCATTGCAGGTTCAGGGGACAAACCAAAGGACTCAGTGCACTGAGTCAGAGGCTTGGCTAGCAGCCAGTATGGTGCTCTGTAATGAACTAGCAATTGGACCCTCTCATATATTAGTCTCGCTTTATCCTAAGGATAAAGTGAAGGCGTACCTCCTCATGTTTAAATAAACAGCCACCCAGACACTGGGAATGCAAGTATTGGGCACAAATACTGGCACCTTTCCTGAATGGTGAGGCTCAGAAGGCTTATTATGATGTCAATAAGCAAGCTGACAGAGTTTATGACAAATTAAAAGCTGAGATCCTGGAGTGCTACGATGTGACTGTGGACCTACAGGTGAGACAGTAGTGTGAGCGGTGCTTCTACCCAGAGTGGCTTGCACACTCACAGGCATACAAGCCTTTGGGGAAAGTTTGGGCAAGCACTGAAATCCAGAAATAATACCACACAGCAGGTGGTTGAGGTTGTCGCTTGTGACAACTTGATTAATTCACTCCCCAAGTCTCTTGCCCAATAGATCTGCAGGGAAGCATGGAAGTATATGGACACACACATAAAAACTATCAAGCATTTCCCAGCTGACCATCCAAGTCGAAGATACAGAACAGCTGGATGATCACCGTACACAGTAATCCCTCGCTATATCGCGCTTCGACTTTCGCGGCTTCACTCTATCGTGGATTTTATATGTAAGCATATCTAAATATATAATGCAGATTTTTTGCTGCTTCACAGGTTCTCCAGACAATGGATCTTTTTACTTCCTGTACATGCTTCCTCAGTTGGTTTGCCCAGTTGATTTCATACAAGGGACGCTATTGGCGAATGGCTGAGAAGCTAACCAGTCAGAGCACGCAGTTAAGTTTTTGTGTGCTGAATGGCTCAGCGACTGAGCGGCGAATTCGATTCCGCGGTGTTAACCGGGAAGTCTTGTCTTGCTCATTCAGCATCAACGTGTTTCACTGTGTTAAGAGTTAACAGTTGTGTTTATCTTTATGCATAGTCAAGCCCTTCATTATGGCTCCAAAACGATCTGCTCCTGCTACTGCTTCAGGGGCCATGCCCAAGCGACAACGGAAGATGTTAACGATTGCCAAAGGGTAAAAGTTTTGGATATGTTGAAGGAAGGGAAAAGCTACACCGCTGTAGGACGCCATTACGGCATCAATGAGGCTACGATTCTTTTTATTTAAAAAGTATGAAAGAAATATAAGATCTACGGTGCAGTGTCCTTTTAACCAGGGTGCAAAACGAGTTGTAAGTGGATGTAATAAGGCAGTAGTCTGGATGGAATCTGCTTTAGGGATTTGGATTGAAGACGGCTGGAAGAAGAACAACGGCGGTGCTACACAGTCGCCTGAAGAGGCTCCTTTAGAAGAGCTGTAACACTCCCCTTTGTTGTGCAGTAAAACTAAACTCATCGTTTATCGTATGGTTTTTACTTCGCAGATTTTCACCTATCGTGGGGGGTTCTGGAATGCAACCCCCGCGATCGAGGAGGGATTACTGTACCCCAAATGGTTTGTGACCAAAGAAATGAGTCCAGCTAGTTGGTGAGACAAAAGGGTCTGTTTCCCCCCATGCTTTTCCCAATGCCTTTTCACAGAACGCTGAGCTTAAGGGCTATTTATATTGATTTGCATATTCAAAGAGGTGTAATTCTGGGAGGAGACGGGGCAGGACAGCAGGCGCGTGCACGTGCACGTGTGTTACTTTTCACACTGATCGGGATTTATGTAGCGGAAGAACGTGGAAGTTTGCGTACACACAGATTCCTGCATCTGAATTTTTCTGTGCATACGCACATTCCCGCTTTTGTGCTTATGCCATGTTATAGTGTGAGTTTTACGCACAACGTTATACATGAGGCCCCTGCAGTGCTTCCAGGTTGGACTATAAAAGGAACCAGCAGCAACCACTCCAGGAACCAGAGTCGGGAGGAGGGAGACAAAGCTTGCCGAAGAGGAGTGGAGGAGACAAAGAAGGAAAAAGAATTGTGTTTTTGTGCTGTGTTTGTGAGACTGTGTTGTGTCTGTGGTTATAGGGAAAATGTATCCCACAGATGAAGAAAATAAATAATTATTTGTTTTATTACGTGTGCCTCCGGTGTCTGTCTGTGTTGGGTCAGGCATTGATATAGAACCTTTTGTCACTATATGTATATATATATATATATATATATATGCACACACTCTTTAAGTTATGATTGTTTAGCCTTTTTACAACCCATGGACAAAAACTACCATCAGTTCCATGCTGGGAACTTCATAATTTGTTTTTTTTGTTGTTATTTTATACTTTTTCTTACTTAGCTGGGAATCTCAGAAAGTTGTCAAGAGCTTTCTTATATCAATGTCTGAGGTATTCAGTGTACTGTAAGACACTGCAAAAGATAATGTCAACATGCTCCAATAGCAATGTGAGTTTTCCTCCTGTTTGGGTGAGAAGGGAGAAGCTGAAGATGGTAAAATGCTAGTTTTTTAAAAACTGCCAAAGAGACATTTACAGTATGTCTCTTGCTACAGTATAACTTCACTTTACTAGAGAATATATAACCTGTAAGAAAAGAAGATGCCTGGCAGTGGAATGGTCATCAGCATCTTTCTATTGCTTGAAATGAAGTAAGACTCAAAGGACTCAGGCCATATGCTTCCGTGTATCTCCATAAAAGTTCTGTTAATGGTTTAATGCAAAATCTTGAGTGCAGCACAATTGCTCTTTCTTTCACAGACAACAGACAGGACGGTATAAGACAATAGTTTCTCCCGTAGACAGCTTGTACAGTACATGATCATGAAGATGAAGTTTAAACATGAAAGGGCCCAAATAAATTATGTCTCTAAAGTATGTATACAACTTGTGAAGCAAATATAAGGAGAATACATATCTTGGATATTAACTCATCATATAGTATGTGATAATGGCATCTATGTATGATCATGTTGTCCTAAAAAATAGCCTTTATGCCAGTCAGTTATATTAAGTGCTCTCATTGACAGTTAAATGTAAAAGATGTTTATTCCAATTGTCAAAAATAAAAAATGCCAAGTTGTTATTACAATTAATATTGTGTAAAAAATATTATTCTGCTGACTCTGTAACAATTAATGTAGCTAGTCTTTTTATTAAGAATATTAATATCTACCAGTCTTATGCGGTATGCTTACTTTGCAGTTACTACTGTATAGCTGGAGTTTATTCAAATCTGGGTTATTATGAAAGAGTTCTCCTGCAGTGACAAAACTAACAGTAAAGAAAATATTTCAAATTTGGGCTTTGAAAATGCAAATTCTTAGAACTCTATGCCTTTTGTTTCCTCTTTCTTCTCACTTTAGGTGGCTCCATGCTGATAGTCAAGTGGTATGAACATTTTTTTTCCAGAAAGCTAAAAAGTCTGACGTTTATTCATTAAAAAATATGTCTGCCTATCACAGGTACAGACTCTGGTTAAATATTATTTGATTAATTTATTTACTGTTGATTGAAAAAAAATCAGAATTTCTTTTCCACTTTGCTTCTTATAAGAATACTTTTTAAAATATTTCTTTTATAGTCCATTGAACATTTTTTTGAACATTTTTTTATAAAAACAGTATATTTCATATCCAATTTTGTAAAGAAATTTACAAAAACTTTTATTTTTAAATATATAGAGCGCCTTTAATGGCTTCCCTAACATCAAGAATCCCTCTTTCTCTCTCTCTCTCTCTCTCTCTCTCTCTCTCTCTATATATATATATATATATATATATATATATATATATATATATATATATACAGTATATATAAAGCAATAAGACATCTTTCTGACTGACATCCATGACCTTGCATAGGTCTCACATCATCTGGCATCCACAGGGCTGGAATGTCTCAAAAAGAAGGGCAGCAAGAATAATAATAAAAGAGAGATGTAAGGCATATCTAGTTAACAGTTATCCACAAAACTCCAGTATATGTTTTCATACTTTTTAAAATATTTATTCAAGGAATAGGTAACTACTGAAAACCTGTGGTTAAACTTCCAGCTTTAACCTTGTAAATTCTGTTACATTTTCTTGCCCAAGAGCACACCATGCCTGTGAAATAAATGTAAGGATGGCCTGTGCTCATACATTAGCACACATAGAATACAGGGACAAAGATGTAATGTGTCCAAGGGTACATTTTGTATATTTTTTTCTTTTCTTCATACATGTAACCTTAAATATGTGGAATGGGTTACCAAGTTAATTCTCACTTTTGTTTTTAGCCATTTTGTTTGTAGACAGTTAGATAATTGTAATGCAGACCTAACTGGACTACCTAAGAAAGACATCAATCAGTTGCAATTAGTCTGGAATGTAGTAGCAAGAATCGTAGTCAGATAAAGAAACTCGGAGCAGTTCTCTCTATTGGTTACCCATGTCTTTTAGAATTTACTTTAAAATACCATTAATGGTATTTAAATTTTTAAATAATCTTCCTCCTTCCTATATTTTGGAGTGCCTGTCCCTTTACCTTCCAATCCATAACCTTAGATCTTCTAATAACAGTCTACTTATTATTCCAAGAGCCAAGTATAAAAGAAGTGGTGAGGCACGTTTCTGCTTTTATGCACCAAAAATCTGAAATACTTTACCGATAAAGATGTGTCAGGCTAATACTGTAGAAAAAAATCCCCTTTAAACACACTTTCTTTTTGCGCTGCACGTAACTATAATTTAGTTCTACCCTTAATAAATTGGATTTGCTTAGAATTACCATACCCTACCAGGAATCTGAAATCTTTGTTAATCTTTACTTTTCTGTGTTTTCTTTTCTAATTCTCCCGTAGTGGTGTTCTGCACTAATACCACCTGATCAAACTCCTATATTATTTGAATGAAAGCAGATACCCCACCCTGTCATGAGACCCACTGTATTGAATCCTTTAACATGAAGCATAAACGAAAAACAATAAAGAAAAACTTATGTTAGGTAGACTAGCGCTGGGTAGTCTTTGGACCTGAAACCCTTACAAATTTAGATTTTTTTCTTTAGCTTAACTGGTGTATTTTTATTTTTTTCTGTCCACCCTGGTCAATTGACCATATCATTAGAAGCTTAAAAAGGTAATTCAATATTTAAGGACTCTGTTTCTTTTAATTACATATCTGTCTTGTGTAACTGTGCATTATTTGTAAATTATTTATGCACTACTTTTGTTATCGAATTTTAAATTGCTTTTCTTTGCATATAATTACTTCTTTGACATCTTGTAAAGCTCTTTGAGATACACTGTTTTTATGAAAATGTCCTACAGAAATAAATGCTGCAGTAAATCATCTGCTTGACTTGTGACCATGACTCTTTTATATAAGCACCTGCATCACCAGTGCAGCTCAAGTCATTGATATTTGATATTTATAGATTCTGGGTTATTGACATTAGCAATTTTGGAGGACAGTAATTCCTCTTATATTCACAAACTGCAAATCCCGACCGCTGAACCTATCTGCACCAAATTTTATATAGATTCCACATTTGTACAGAGGAAGAACACAGGCCATATTTCATTACAAAATGTAGTTGGTGCTCCCACCTCAGGCGGAACCAGGTACTCCTTGTAGAAACTGACATAAATAAAAATTAAAATTACAATAAAATAAAAAGAAATGGATCAGGAAATTTCTTGTGTCAGTTGCTTCATTCATAAAATCCATTCTTATTTCAGTAACATTTGTGTACACAATTCTCTTCCATAACTTTGTTCTTTCAAACTTCATCCAATTTGCTTTTGTCTTGAATCCTGCTATGGTTGCAAAAGATAGTGCTCTCATAAATTGTACAAAACTGGCATTACAATAGACATTATCTTCTTATAAGAAGTTACAGAAGGAATGCATTTTACAATTTTTTGAAAAATTTTGAAGCACGATTAATAACATGCTTAAGGCATATTTGTGCATAGACATTTTATTGGAATGCTTTATATAAATGTCAGAAGTCTTTTTAGTCAGGGTGGAGAGTTGATAAGAAACAAATGCCTTACCAAATTACATAATGTAATATTCTATACACAGAGGTTGGATGAGAGCATGAGCTGATAGCGGGTTGCTACTCTCACTGCACAACAAACCACCTGGATTGGGACCCGAGTGCCATGGGTGACACCTTAGCACCACACTGGAACAGTGTGAGGTTTTTTATAGTGGTTGGAGTGCCAATCCTGCCACCAACTATTGAATTTGCCATCAAAGTTGGAGGACCTGCTAGCAAGACTTGATGCAGGGTAAAGTCATACCTAGGATGAAGCAATTGCAGGTTAAGGCCCAATTGAGGAGAGTCACTTCTGGCATATATGGGATTCAAACTGGCAGATCCCTAGCCTCAGAGCCACCACTCCACCCTATATTCCATACTCAACTCACTGTCAATTCTAACTTAGAGTGGTATGCAATTTCAAACTTTCTATCATCTATCCATAAATATCTCTATCCTGCTTCATATTTTCAGAATTTAAGACTGTTCCTCTTTATTTCTTAATCTATCCCATAGAAGGTTATTCATTTTAGGCACAATTGCTTCAAAGAAAGCTTCAACCTCCCAATGAAGAACTTGTGGCACACTGTCTTTTAACCATTGGAAACTCTTCTTTGTTAGCCAAATTTTTCATTACTGTCTTGTTGCAAAGATTATCTGATTATCTAGGCCTAATACTGCTAAGTGGCAAAAGTTTGTGCAATTGGTCCAAGCATATACTCTATAAAAATATATTATAATTTATCCCTGCTTTCATCAGTTTACAATTCTTGTTTGAAACCTATGCCAAACTGTATTTTTTTGACGTCCAGCTTAAGAAAATATTCAAATTTCATCCAAAAAAAGTTCACAGTTAGAATAAACATAATCAAAGTAAAGTATTTTGCATATTAATGCAGTCACTTGTAGGCTAGGAGGTGTAGTCATGTCCTGGGAATGTTGTGGTAACAGCACTAATCATTCTACCCCAATGTTACCAGTACAATTCTTGCATATATTTTTTTATAGGAAAGCAGAACATTACTTGCTCAGCCCCACTCACTTAGTCTAAAGTAAGGTCTGAACTGATAGGTCTGAAGTTTTGACTTTTAAATCCAGTTCCTTGGGCACAAGTCTGCACTAATCTCCCTTTAGAAATGTTTTATTGATATCTTTAATGTTGCTGTTGGATTAGTGCTATTTCAGCTGTGGAATGGCCAAATGGGGGAGGCAGCTTGATGGCTGACATCTCCAGGACTCCAAACAAATCCAAATCATATTATGCGATATCATCTACTGTTAAATTCTGCTCCGTACTTCTAAATTTTTTATTTTCATACTGTATTGAGGATTTGTTCTGTTCTGTGTATTGTATTGTATTGACCCCCTTTTTTTTGACACCCACTGCACGCCCAACCTACCTGGAAAGGGGTTTCTCTTTGAACTGACTTTCCCAAGGTTTCTTCCATTTTTTCCCTACAAGGGTTTTTTTGGGAGTTTTTTCTTGTCTTCTTAGAGAGCCAAGGCTGAGGGGCTGTCAAGAAGCAGGGCCTGTTAAAGCCCATTTCGGCACTTCTTGTGTAATTTTGAGCTATACAAAAAAAATAAACTGTATTGTATTGTTACTAGTAGGTCAAATTTTAAGACGGTGGATTCACCATATTCAATTTGTTTTTTCAGACTTTGCTTCATTCTTTCAAACAAAATCTAAATTATGTTTTATTCTTTATTATTATTGTATTAATACGATCTGGTTCTTTAAGTACCTTTCATAATTGCTTTACATGTCCTTCTGGGCTTAACTCACTCACTTTTTCAGTTTGTTTTTAGAAAATAGTTATTTTATCCATAAAAAGAATACTTTTGAAATGTCACCATCTATTATTAACAGATTTTATTTCTGCTATTTACTGTTTGATTCACAAGAAGTTTGCCTTTCTCACATTGTTTAGCAGCAGAGCTGCTTTTTTTTTCTAAATGCCATGTTTTTACTTTTCTGTGTTGATCTTCAGTCTCCAAGAAAAGGTTTGCTTTTCATCTGCTCCATTCTGAAGGAATTTCATGTCCTCTCTTACCCCTGCCATCCTGTCCAGCTACAAAAAGACTATTGTGCTGTAATATTAGTTCTACAGGTAAATACTAACTGGAGGGAAGTGTTCACAGATGCTTATTGATTTGTGAAACTCCAAAGAGATAAGGGCTTTACTCTTATCTGCAGCAAAAAAAGCAGAGGCAACAACCAAGTACCTGAAACAGCTTCTTGCTTATCTTTTTGAACACTTGTTTCGAACTCGATTGTGCAATTATCTTGGCAGTAATACCATACCAACACTCATTTTTACATCTGAAAAGCACTTTTCCTTTTCAAAAGTCAAAGCTATATTACAAATCTCTGTCTAGCATTAGCAGTGTTCCACTTAGAGTTGAACCTTTTTTACCATAATATGCACAAAAATTTCAAATGAAATGTGTTATAGTGTGTATTTGCTATTAACTATCCATCCATCCATTATCCAACCCGCTATATCCTAACTACACATTTACTATTTTTTTTTTCAGTAAAGTGTACAGTAAATAATTCTGACCTTACAGCTTATTAAGATGTTGATTTTACTTATATTATACATATTATACATTCAAAAATATGTTTTGCTCTGCATATTATACATTCAGAATATGTTTTAGAGAAAATGCTCGTAATAAACATTTTATAGGTTAAATTAACTTTTTAAACTAGAAATAAGAGTATACAAATGTAATTTAGTTAATTTAATATGCAAATGTTTGCAAGTTGTAAATGCTAACTGTACTTTCTTATCTTAATTTTTACATTTTGGGTTGGCTAGGAAATCTGAAAAACCCTGAAGAGCTAATACTCATTTTCTTAGAAATTTTGGCATATTATAAAAATCGAATATATGAAGGAATTATATCTTTATTATTTATTAATAACAGTGTTGTTTTTCAAAATATCTTGCCAGAAATAAAATAATCAAAGACTTTTATCTAATATTACAATATTTTTAGCTAAGCCTTATACTCATTGATACAGGGGATGTCAAGAAATCCACCAAACTCCATAAGGTAATAGTTTTCTTTTTTCCATTTTTGTTTTCTCCATTTCTTTATTATCTTAAACGTCTACATGTGGAAGTGAGTGTGTCTGTCTGGCCCGGGAGTGAGTGGTGGAATCGGGGTAAGGGCTCCACCTCAGAGGAAACAGAAAACTCGCTTAGTCGCTAACAGAAGTGGGGCCAGCACTTCAGCAAAATGAAACCTCAGAAGAAAGACAAAGTCGCTTAGCCACTAACATCGGCAAAACAGTATCCCTTTTACTTTTCCTCCCGCCACTAATGCTTAAGTGATGCAAGTACGTCGGAAAAATGAATCCTCCCAGGAGAGAGATGCCCAGAGTAGTTTGTTTGAATTATCTGAAATTTTTTTCTGACGATTGCAATATTTTCTAGGACCCCAGGCTTTTTACAGCACAGGCTTACACAGCTAGAATATATACAGTACATATATCACGTATCATAAAGTAGTTTTTATTCCTGAGTTTTCAGCTCCTGCCAGGAGTTGTCATCAGAAGATAATGATTAGACATACAAGAATCAAAGGCTCTTCAAAGGTTCATGTCCATTGGCTATCAAACAAAAACGCCATTAACAGACATTTGGACATGAACCCAGCACAAACAAACTTAAGAAGAAGCACATTCTCATAATAAATAAAACTTTACGACCAACACCCTCCTAACCCCACCTCATTACCCTCACCCTGCAATCCCCCCACACACACCCTCCTACAATCCACCTTATTTTGCTAAATATTGCCTTTGATTCTTGTATGTCTAATCATTATCCTCTGATGAAAGCTCAGGAATAAAAACTACTTTATGATGCGTGATTCATTCTCTCCCTTTGTGGATCTCCAACTACAAATATGCAAACCGTATCACAAACCTTTGCTTACATATATGTATGTATATGTGTGTGTTACTCTCCAAGATTTCTATCCAAGTCTTTCAAGTATTCCAGTCACTCAGAGTAAATGAAGCCCTTGGCTATAATGGCACCTGAACCATCTGATGCTATTACTACATGCCCTGTTTTATTCTGTGTATGTAAAAAGATGTGATATAGCATCCAGCCCTTTTTGTTATAAGGCAATAAATGTGATGCCTCAGCATGTTCTGTTCATGGCAACTCTAAAATGGTCCAGTTTTATGGTTTATTAGTGAGTTTGCCTGATGCTCCATTCAGAATTAGTTTCTTGTAACTTATGTTTCAAAGAAATTGATCTGTACCCCTGCATCAGCATATTGGTCAAAGCAGAAAGAGAAAACGAATAGAAGGATGGTTATTCAGACATATTACATAAGCACAACAGGATGTGCCATGCTATAATCTCATGGGGTTCTACATTAACGGATTATGTCAGTTCATTGGAAAACTCCAATTTAACATGATGTGACCTTTAAAACACCACATTTCTAATCTCGCTGTACTTTAAATAAAGTGACCACTGTCTGATTTCCACTTTTAGAATTCATTATGAAAAGGTGCATAACTCAAAATTGCAACAATACTGTAGATAGCACAGTTTAGTCAAAAAGGTGCATAGTCAGATGTATTCAGTGAAGAACAATCTCTAGGAAGGGTCATTGGATTACACTAAAAAGAGGTATAAATATACTACAAAATGGCTGTGCAGTGTCAGATGCTTTAATTTTTCAAAGTGTTAAAACAAGCTAAGAAAAGCAAAACTTTCATGAAAACTATTATATGCAAGTTGACCTTTACTTTATCTATATAATGAGTTAATAAAAATGACTTTCTCACTAAATGCAGTATACTAACAACGTTTTCATAACAGTTCCTGTATTGTATCATGCAGCTTCCCTTTCTCAGTCAGACAGAGCTTTGATTGCTCAATCATTTTAGAAAGACAATTTGAACATACCGGCATGGTGAGAAATGATGGTTTAGGCTCACTACTCTCTGCTTGTCTTGCTGTTTTAACATCATTCCTGTAAGCCAAATGAACTTCAGTACTTTGTAAGCAGCAGATCTCGGAAGCACATTTTGACCTGGTTTGCATTAGGAGATGCATTTGGGGTCTGACAGAATGCGTAACTCTATAATGTAGCTCTTATGCATAGTCTTATTTATATATTCTTGAAAAGTAGATATCTGTTCTGTTTGTATCACAATAAAAGTAGTGCAAGCAGCACCTGTACACTACACAGCTTGATACCTTCTCCTTTTGTCGGTTACCAATGACTCAGTACTACCCATGCCTGCCCATCATGCCCATAGTGTGATAGTGACAGTTGTAGTGAAGTTAAGCATATCACCAAAGTAATATAATTAAAATGGATGAATATTTGTGGGCACTTCTTGTCTAGCACAAGACATGGTTCTTTTAATTGTTCTTTGCACACTGCCAAGTTTATGAAGTAAGTAATTAAGACAAAATCTTTCGAAATTTGAGAAGACAAAATTATCATTGTTTTTTTAACCAGTTTTCTGTATTTAAACTGTTTCTATATTTTACAGTTTGAAATTGTAATCTTTTTCTAGATGATCCTTATACAATAACATCCATCCATTATCCAACCTGCTATATCCTAACTTCAGGGTGACGGGGGTCTGCTGGATCCAATCACAGCCAACACAGGTTGCAAAGCACGAAACAAACCCCGGGCAGGGCGCCAGCCCACCACAGGGGCACACACACACACTAGGGACAATTTAGGATCGCCATTACACCTAACCTGCATGTCTTTGGACTGTGGGAGGAAACCGGAGCACCCGGAGGAAACAGGGAGAACAATGCAATGCAAGGGAGTGCAATGCAATGCCAACTCCACACAGGGAGGACCCAGTAAGTGAACCCGGGTCTCCTAACTGCAAGGCAGCAGCGCTACCCACTGCGCCAACGTGTTGCCCTATACAATAACAGAAATCACAAATTAAAAATGTGTATTATATATACAAATCAATCCACCTTAATAAAAGGATAAGTGTCTGTGTGTCTGTCCAAGTTGCTATGTCTCTGTCATTCCAAAAGATGGTGCATCACCAACATTTTTAGTAATAAAATGCATTGCATTTGACATTCCAACAGATGGCACATCACAGACAATTACCCTGCTTTTAGAAATCCCATACAAAATCGCATGTAACAGAGACATATGCATTGCATGGTGCACTGCAAGTGTTAATGCTGAGAGTTACGTTGATTATTTAGATTTCAACCCACCTTTAATGGGTAGATAATGGAATATAAAATTCTGTAACTAACTCTGGTATCAGTTCCATCTGTAAGAGCTGAAAGTTTTAAAAAAGGCAAACATACATAAATCAGACTAAAACAGCCTTGCTATATTGCCAAAAATATTTAAGATTACTGGTTACTGGTTTGTTTAAAAATTAACGCTTCTTCTCCTTATTTTAGATCTATGGAAGCCTATTGATGAAACTTGCAGTTTTTTGGATAATTTTGACATTTTACATATATTCCTGACAATTCCTATCCCTAGTTTTAACAACAGCAGTAGTAATTGACAGAAACAGAAAATTCAGTTGATAGGCTGCATGGGGGTAAACTACACCCCTCAAGTAATTCTAATAAAATTGAGGTATATAGCTACTTTTTGTTGTTAGTTTACAGAACAATCCCTATGCAGTATGTACTCAAAAGTAGAAAAGGTGAACATAAATGAGTACTGAAAGCAAGTATTTCAATGCAGTGTGGTTGTACGGGCTGTTATTAAGCCTCCATTATATGCCTAGTTTTTTATGAGCTTATTTTATTTTTTTATAAAAAAGTAAATCTTACAGATTAAGGAAATTGACAAGTGCGCAATGAAATTAACAGCCCCTGTCTCTTCAAGCAGGACCTGCATGCATGATCGCACACAATCTCATATTCTTTTGTAATGGATTACAAAAATCTGCTTACCTTAGAAATTGAAATGATATCAAGTTTATTTGCTCCAAGCTCTGGCAATTTTGATTAACAATTTATATGGGGTCTATTTTTCTTCAAATGCCTGATTTTGACTGTCTTTTCATGAAGTTTCTACTGATAGCAGAGGACAACTTTAAAACTTATTGGTTGAAGTAAATAATTGTCCTAGAACAACGGCCTTGATGTTGATCCAGAAACAACAGAAAGCTGATAATACTATATTAGATCCATGAGCAGCATTAGTGTTGTAGAAGAGCCACTGCATACTTATTTCTAATTTGTAATTGGATTTACTTAACAAAGAGCTGAAAATCTTTAAACAGAATGTATATCAAATTAACATAATTATAATTGAAGTGCGTCCTCGCATTTCCTGAAAGACTTCAAAAGAAAAAATACGTTAGTTATTATGACCGTGTTTTCTAGTTGGTATTTAAGATGTTTTCTATGTGTATATAACAATTAGAAGTAGCCTCACAATTCCAGAAGACTAAGTCTGACCTTTTGCTCAGTCATTGTCTACATGGACTTTGCACATTCTCTCCATGTCTGTATTGGCAGGACTGAGCTTCACCTTCACTTTCATTTTGCCTGCCATTGCCTGTTGCCATACAGAATTATTCTTGCTGCTTTCATTTGTTGGGAGGGTAAAGGGAAATAAGAGGATTCTGGCCAGAATGCTTTACTCTAATATTGTGCTTTAGCATCTTTGAAAAATCAGTAGTGTACTGTAGTGCTCCCATTTCTTTTCCTTTACTTTTGGTTTTTGTGTTCTGGCACATTATGACATTATTTCAAACTTCTCTGGATTCTAATTTTTATTTAGTGTGTTTGGGTGTTTTTACTGGGTTTCTGTTTTCCCTCATCAACTACCTTGATTAGATAACTTATTTGGATTTGACTTCAACATATCATATTTTATTTGCCTAATTTAACTGCTTGACATTGCTTTTCCTTTGTCAGTTTATCCAGGTTTGCACTCAAACTAGGGTTCATAATTCCATCCATTCTTAACAGGGCAGTGTACCCCTCTGCAGTGAGATGGCCCCACTTTTCCTTTATAGAAGCAAGCAGTGTAAGGATGTGGGAATGATATGTTAGTACAAACTGAACATGTACCTGTATGTGTTCTCCCCAGATTTTTCTCTCATATCTCAAAAGTAAATTGTCATCAGTATTAGTGTTAATGTATGTGCCATTATATGGACTGTTGCACCCTCTAAAATTGGCTCTCCCCCTCTGTATACAGGATCTGTTCCACCACAACTCTATAAAGTCTCTCTAAAGTCCTACTGTCTATCTCATTACTTGGTAACTTTTTCCATGTGTCTATGGTTCTTTGTGCAAGGAAAAATGTCCTAATGTTTGTGCAAAAATTTACCCTTAACATGTTTTCAACGGTTGTTGTTGAACATTTTAGTCTTGAGGCAGTGTACTAATTCCCTACATAATTTTCAACATTTCAGTTGTGTCTCATCTTATTTTTCTTTTTGCTTTAACTGAAGAGTCTCAGCTCTTTTAATATTACCTCATAATTCATCCCCTATAGCCCTAGAATCAGTGATTCTTCTCTGTACTTTTTCCAACGTTGTTATGTCCTTTTTGTAGCCAGATGACCAAAACTTCAAACAGTACTCCAGATGACGCCTCATCAGCGTGTTCTAAAATGTGCTATATAACCTAAATTTCTGTTAAGACTGTCTGGCAGATGATAGCGTAGAGTCCACTATGACTCCTAAATTATTCTCATAGGGTGTAATTTTGATTTTCAGACCTTCAATTGTGTATTCAAACCTAACATTTTTACTTCCTATGTGTAATGCTTTACAATTTACAATTACAAAAACTGCCACAAATCTGCCCAAACCTGAATGTTGTCTAAGTCCCTCCATAATGATTCATCAGATTCTACATTATCTGCTAATCCACCTATCTTGGTATCATCTGCAAACGTAACCAGCTTGTTAATTATTTTCCTATCCAAATCATTTACATATATTAAAAATAGAACTGGCCCTGGCACTAACCCTGTGGAACACCACCCTTAACATCAGCCAGTTCTGATAAGATACCTCACACCATAACCTTCTGCTTCCAGTGCCTTGACCAATTCTGCACCCATCTAAAAACATCACCCTGAACTCCCACTTCTTTTAGTTTGATACCCAACTTCTCATGTGGTACCTTATCAAATGCTTTCTGAAAGTCAAGATAAATAATATCATAAGCTCCACTTTGATCATATCCCTCTGTTGCCTCCTCATAGAATTCCAGGACGTTAGTAAAACATGACCTCCCTCTTCTGAACCCATGCTGACTGTTCAGTAAAACTCCTGTTTTTACTATGCAGTACTCAATCTTTTCCTTGATAATTCCTTCCATTACTTTACCTGTGATGCATGTTAAGCTTACTGGCCTATATTTACTTGGATCTGCCTGGTCACCCTTTTTATTTAATGGGATGATATTTGCCTTTTTCCAGTACAATGGAATTTCCTCAATGTGAAGTGACTTCCTAAAAATGTGTGTCAAGGGTTTATCTGTGTAACCTCTTTAAGAAGTTCTGGTAATTTGTTTAATCCCGGACTGATCTGTTTGATTTCAGCCTAATTTGTTTGATTTCAAATTTGAAAATGAAGAAATTGATGGCATATAATGCTTTTAAACTACCACACATCTTTTCTTCCCTCAAATTAAATTCAATAGACATTGCAGGTAACTACTTGAACTGAAAGTGTACAAGGTTCACAGTATGCTGTTTCTCTAGAATGACCCAAGACAAACAGATTTCCTTAAAATAAAATTGCAGTGCATGATGGTCCACCATATGTCTATTACAAGGGAAACTGCAATATTATTAAAAGTAAGCAAAACATTTTAAACACTTTATAAATTATGATTCATTTTGCATAATCTCAAGGTAATAGACCTAGGGATATGTTTTTGAGATCTCCAATTCATCAAAAAATAAAGTATTAAATTAAAAAAAAAATGTGCAAAGGTGTGTGGGTGTGTTTGTGTGTGTCCTACGGTGGGTTGGCACCCTGCCCAGGATTGGTTCCTGCCTTGTGCCCTGTGTTGGCTAGGATTGGCTCCAGCAGACCCCCGTAACCCTGTGTTCGGATTCAGCGGGTTGGAAAATTAATGGATGGGATGTGTAAAGATGGACATGTACTTGAGCAACAGCTGACAATGATATAGTGCAGGGTAACATTCAAACTTCATGAAACTAAATCCTTACCTGATTCTATACTGGGGAGCTGTCTGTTTGGAGTTTAAAAGCACAGGATCCTTACCAATTTGTAACCAACTGATAAGAGCTAATAACATCCATCCTGTTGTGGATAACACAAATAATCTGGACGTTTGTAATTTGTCATCATGCTTGTGTTGGTTTCCCGTCCTAAGAATTTTACAGGCAAGCAAACTGAATCCGGTAGGTGTCTTTCTGCTGGAAATGACAGGCTCAGAATTAGATGATGAGCTCAGTTCATCGATGTAACCATTAATAAAGTTATCACTCTGAAGAGAGCATTCTAGGAGAACAAGAAATTTTATATAGAGTATTTGGTGATCTGTACTTTTTATGGTATTTGTGAAAAGCACATGTAAATTGCAGGACTATTTTATATACAGATCTCAGCTCTTAAATGATGTGCCTGACTATAACAATATCTTTGAAACTATAGTAGCTTTGGAGATGATTGGTAAACGCACAGAAGAAATCTACTGAGAACTTAACTATACTATTTGAGAATTTAGGCATCTACTAAGAAATCCCAATTAATACCATATTTCTAAACACAAGTCTGTAAAGTATATACATATTCAAATACATGGCTGCTTTAAAAAAATTTTCTATACAGTGTACTTATGGTAGAAGCTAGAAAAGCTAAAACCCATTTGTAAAACAAATCCATATTAGTGATGTTCACACTGAAAACATCTTTTTTAAAAGTAATTGGGATTGTTCATGGCAAACTACACCACCTAGTGGAGAGAACTGTTTTTTTTTTGGCAGTAATATTTGGAACCTTAAGGTGCTTCAGGTGACTGAGTTGTATAGATTTTTTTACTGCAAAATGAAACTTTGTAATGCAGTTTCTTTTGTATTTTTCATTTCATGTTAAATGATAAACCATTTTTGTTTCATTACTTTTTGCTTGAACTTTGTTCTGAGATGTTTTACTGCCTACATGTAAAACATGTCTGAATTAAACCAATTTTCTTTTTTGTCATTCAGAATGTGCTCTTATTTTGAAATTCTGAATGCCAGTCTAATTTCTTCTTTTTGTCTATGTTTGTCATTTCCTGTGACATGTAGTAATAATAATAAATCGACTTTCTAAAGTGCTGCAATATTCAGCTCGAAATGAAAATCATTATTAAGATATAATTTTGTTTAAAAACCCATTTCTATAAAAATAGTATATACACCTTGTGTGGGAAATAGCTTTCTTTTTTTACCATCTGAAGTTGATTCAGGGAAATGTGTTATTTTGATTATTTTGGATCCTAGCGCAGTGATACAGATGAGCATGATATGCTCATTGATCTGCTTGAACAAGAAGTGGGAAGGACACAATCCTTGGATGGTTTCCAGCTTATCTGAAGAGTACAACATTTGCTGTTAAGCTTGGTCACGCATTGTCCTCTATGTGGGGTTCCACAAGGATCCATTTTGTGACCTGTTCTTTTTCCTTTGCACATGTTGCTACATTGTGGGGTCCTAAGAAACTATAACATTGATTATCATTGCTATGCTGATGACACCCAAATCTATCTTACCTTCAAGTTTGGTGACATGGTGTCGACTTTTTCAGTGCCTAGAGCATATTAAATGCTGAATTACATCAAATTTTCTCCATCTAAACAAATCTAAGCTAGCTGTTATCCGTTTTGGTCCTTCCAAATCTACTAATTTAATTGTATATAACCATTGGACCATTGACTCCCAATATTAGGTCACATATAAGAAATCTATGCGTGATTTTTTGACTCTGTACTTAAATTTGACAAACAGATAAATACTGTTGTAAAGAGCTGCTTGTTTCAACTTAGGGCTATTGCTAAAATCAAGCTTTTTATATAATGACTTGAAAAAGATTATTCATGCTTTTGTCTCCTCATGCCTGGATTACTGCAACTATCTATATGCTATTGTCTCTCAATCGACTTTATCTTACCTTTGGTTGGTTCTAAATGCAGCAGCAAGGGTGCTGAATGACACCAAAAAAAGAGAGCATATCTCACCTGTTTTGGCTTCCCTGCACTGCACTTCCAGTAGAGTCTAGGGTGAATTTTAAGATTTTATTATTTGTGTATAAAGCACTGCATGGGTCTGTTCCTTCATATATTGCTGAGCTTCTTACTCCATACCTACAATCCAGGGATCTCATGTCCTCAGATCAGTTATAATATTTGCACTCTGTGGCACGATGGAAGCTAACAGGTGACTATGCTTTTGCAGCTGTGGCTCAAGGCTATGGAACACTCCACCTTATGAAATTAGAGCTTCTCCTTCAATATATAATTTGAAATCTAAATTGAAAACATAAATTTGAAAACATATTTTTATTTACTTGCTTTTGGTTCAGGGTAAGGGGTTATTCCTAAAATGTTTTTAGACTTATGTACGAATGCCATGTATACCTTTTTAGTTATTTAATTATTTGTTTATATTATTTTATTAGTTTTTAGCTTCTGTTCCCTGCATTTTTAATGGATATTGTTTTTCATGGTTATGCACTTTGGTTAACTTGTAATTGTGTGCTACTGTATATGTGCTATATAAATAAAGTTGACTTGACTTAACCTTTTCAATATACTGTATGGGTATCACAGAAGTCAGTGATATTAGTTACTATACATTTAAGGATAGCAGATGAAAAACTTACGGATACAATGGCAGTATTGTACAGAACCAACAAAACATTTTCCAATGATACTAATATATGTACAGTATGCCACTTGATGGTTAAATATTGTGAATTTTAGGGGCACTTGGACCCCAAAATAGTGGCCAGAAAGCCAAAGTTATAAAAGAAAGGGAAAACTTATTAACAGAACTGTGAATGATGGGAGTAGGAAAAAGGAACAGTACGCAAAGTGCTATAATAAAGCCTAAGCCTAAGTGCTTGACTACCCATGAGGAGGGTTCTGCACAGTTCACAATGCCTAAATAAAAACAACTTACCTGAACCTAATTCAAAAGCCCATTGGTGGCCTTGAGGAACTTTTTGTAGTGACTTAGTGTATATCTCCCTGGAGGTTTCCCATACCATAAATTCAAATTGAGAAGTGTCAGACTCATTGTCCTCCATAATACTGTTTTGAGCCTTAACTACAGCACTCTCTGATGGCTAGGGGAGTATCTGGAGTATTAATAAACCTACTATCATTGATTTCCAGCTCAATCCTTAAACAGTCCACAGTACAGTCCTCGACACAGACTCATTACTGGACCATGAACTAGTTACATAACATATTAGGGCTCCAGCCTTTTACATTTCAAAGTCTTGTACTGATGAAAACCTGTGTGAGGTGCAGTGAAAAAAATACATCTGCTTCAGAAATGAGTTGGAGGAGGAACTGGAGTTTAAGACAAAAGGGTTATTCTGTAAATATCAAGTGATTACCAAGTTTTTGTAGAGTGTTTTCAGGTAAATGCTGATAGAGTTAAAACACAACCTGTATATTAATATTTCCAATTATTCTGTAGTTGATACTGATTGGCCCTATGAAAATTTTTACTCTTTTGTGATTTTTTTTTTTTCACGTTGCTCAAAGATTACACTTATATTTACATGAAAATTACACTTGAGAGATACAATAAATAATCTAAGGGTCACAAGCTGTTTTGATTACCTCTGTTACCTCATTTAGCAATATGAACCATTCATCATCTACTGATTTTCTATGTGCAAGGCAGGAATGCCTAGACAGATAGATAGATAGATAGATAGATAGATAGATAGATAGATAGATAGATAGATAGATAGATAGATAGATAGATAGAACTTTATTTGTCAGGGATAAATTTGGCATTTTACGAAAGCTCTTTAAATAAATAAATACATAAATAGATAAATATATATATATATGTATATACAATGTGGTCTGAACACAGACTAGAATGACTAAAACGAAAGAAAACTTTTGACTTGGCTGTCCCAGTCACAGTGAGGCATAATGCAGACATACTTCTGCTGACACACTTCTGCTGAATAATGAATTGGCTGCAAGTGCTCAATGTTAGTGTGTTAGAGAGAGGATGTGCACCATTGTTCCTAATGGCACTCAAGTTTTGTTTTAATTCTCTCCTTTGCTACAGCCTCCATGGGGTCCAGAGTGCATCCTACAACTGAGCCTGCCCTTTTAATTAGCTTGTTGATTTTAGTGGACCTTTCTTAAAGTGATGTTACCGACCCAGCACACCACAGGGTAGAAAATCACACAGAGCTCTAGAAGATGTGAAGGATGTCACTTCCCACATTATAGGAACACAGTCTCCTCAACGTCTCTTTAATGTAATATGCACATCCTTGAGGTGTGGGAAAAAATCAAAGTACCTAAAATATCTACTCCAGAAACAGAAGGAACGTGAAAACTATACACAGATATTGACCAAGATGAGAATTAATTTAAATGTCTGAGGCTGTATGGGGACAGTTCTGTCTTTTCACTATGTCACCATGTCATTACTGACAACCAGATCCTTGGTTTAAAAAATTCTGAAGTAATTTTTAAAATGCAATTTCTGTAAATTTATGACTTGGCAGAGGAAGAAGTTTCATAATTGTTTTGTAATGACAGGCTGTTGCTATGATTTTAAAAATATTTCCATTATAATAAAGGTGATTTTTTTTAACTTTTCATGATTCATAGTAATTCTGTTGGATGGTCATCTCAGCCATTTGTTTAGGCAGTCAATCTAACAAAAGTGACACCAATAAGCAGCTCTGAAATTAGGGTTATTATTTAACATAAATGGTTCATATTGTACTGTGTACTTTTAGGGATAGGTAAACACAGGTGGAGAGCACATAATGCAAAGAAAAAAAAGAAAATTACACCTGGCAACCTTACCTGCTATGTCTATCACAGACCAGCATCCTGTTCCGTTTATGAATTAAGGGTTTCTACTGACAAGAACATTTATCTTTTAATCTAGTACTAGGGTGTTGTACCGTGTTAGTCATTATGAATGTAGTGAAAAGTCAAGCAAACTGACACCTTTTATTGGATAACTAAAAAGATTACAATATGCAAGCTTTCGTGGCAACTCAGGCCCTTTCTTCAGGCAACATTTAATACAGAAATGTATTTAGCAATAGAGGAGAACAATGTATGGTCAAGTTCTATCTTATCCAAAGATCTTGATCATACATTGTTCTCCTATCTTGCTAAATGAATCTTAGCCTGAAGAAATCTATTAATATTTTACATTTAAGATTTCTCACTTAAAGATTTTCCAATGTTATTTGTCCTAGTGTGTATATAAACACAGGGAACTCCAGTTTCTGTATTACATCTTGCCTGAAGAAGGGGCCTGAGTTGCCTCAGAAGCTTGCATATTGTAATCTTTCTAGTTAGCAAATAAAAGGTGTCATTTTGCTTGACTTCTTTTAATCATGTAACTCTAGTTCATGTAATATTTTAATTAAAACATATCTGATGATGGCTAAACAGCCAAAACATCTTTGATATTTCCTTTTAATTGTTTTACCATCTTGTCTTATTTATAACACATGATTGACCTGCTCAGTTCATTACTCTTGAATTCTCAGTTTGAATAATATTAAGTTGGTTAGAAAATCTACCTAAAGATTGGTCTCGTCTGTTACGGGAGGTGGACGTCTGTGGCAGAACTCCATTAGCAGCTGTGTTATTTTTTCTCTTTTTTTTTTTTACAATTCCGAGGTATCCTGTATTTACTCAACCCGAAGGGGTTCAATTACAGTATATACATGCATATATAAGCATGGCTAGCAGAAAAAAGATACTCGGGAAAGATACGAACAAATAGGTAAAGCTTCCTCCAAGCCTAAACAGACATCAAGTTCAAGCTCAAGGTACGGCTTGCCAGAGACTGACCAGGAACAGATAGGCGAAAGCACAGATTTCCCGGGACCTGATGCTACTGTGTTGCCTCCAGCTGAGAGCGAAAGTGGGAGCGAATGTACAAGCGAATCCGGCCAAGATAACTCACCAACTCCAGATGGTTCATTGAAACTGAAAATGGCCTTACCTTCCAAGTTGTCATCAACCCCTTGCAAGCCAGTAATACCAGCTCAAACTGGTCTTACATACTGCACCTGTGGAGTTCAGGGATCTGTCCGAGCTGAAGGTAATGATCAACACAATGGCCACCACTGAAGACATAAAGGAGCTCAAGGATAATATAAAGAAGGATATAAATGATATAAAGAAAGATGTAAACAAGGAAATAAGTGATATAAGGAAAAGCGATATAAATGATATAAGGAAAGAAATAAAGGACATACACAAAACAAACGAGAAGCTGCTTCAGGATATTAAAGACCAGGAAAAATGTTTAAGTAATTGCTATGAGGCAACCTTTAAAGGTATGCTAGAAAAAATTAAGAGAAAAATACAGGAAAATGTGTTTAAGTTTGAGAATACACTTAGAGCACTTTGCGCTCAGATTGAAAACGTTAAGCAAATGTTCATGACTCGTATTGAAATAGCTGAACAACTGGCATCTGCTGCTGACGGAATAGCAACGGCTGCAAACTCCGACTGCAAAGTGCTTGAAGGTAGACTAGCTGCACTGGAAGATGGGTGCAGAAGGAATAATATAAGAATCAAAGGTCTCCATGAAAATTGTGAAAGTCCAAACCCAGTGAAATTCGAAGCAGAACTATTCTCTAAAATAATTGGAGAGGACTTCAAATCAGACACCAAGATAACAGCAGCTTACCACATACATGTATTGAATACCTCAAAGCCCAGGACTTTCATCGTGCGCTTTGAAAAATTACACTTTAAATTACATATAATGTTACTTCTCAGACAGAAACAAGAAATTATATTTGAACATAACCACATTCTTATTTTCCCTGATTTCTCACCCTCAACAGCTGCTAAACATGCCTCATTTTACAGCATTAAACAGCGCTTATGGAAAGCCAAGATCAGATATAGCCTCTTGTATCCTGCAAAACTGAAAGTGGACATTCAAGGCAAGTTATACATTTTTACTTCTACGGAAGAAGCAGAAAAAGAACTAAGAAAACTGACCACGACACTTTTTGAAATTTGATTGTGCATTGCATCGGGGCCTGGCAAGGCAAAGAAGATTTTAACTGCTGTTTGATCCATTCGCATTGTGACTCATGCCATAATTATATTCTGTTTTCTTATCTGCCATTTTAATATTTTAATTACAATTATATTCATGTATGTATTTGGAATTTTTTTTCTCTTCATTTGGGACAGTTTAACATTATACCCTTGGTTTACTGTATCAGGGCTTACTATAAGACATTATCTGCTTATCCAGGACTACTGTTTAACATAGTTGTATGGGTTTGCTCTCTCAAAACTGTAAGATTAAATATTATGTTTATAGTATTTGGACTGTACTGGCAATTTTAATCCTCATACGCTGCTCCTGGAGGGCTTGTTTTGTTTTGAACGTGCTCTGTCTGTAGGTATGTCAGAGGACTAGGACTTTGTGAAGTGTGGGGGGGACAAGGGGGGTAAGGAAGAGAGCAAGCTATGTCTAATCTATCCTTCTAATCCTTATAATTGTAAGAGCCAATGTAACAATAAGCTTCATGGCAATAACTTCTGGAAAATTTGGAAATTAAGGTCAATATATACTATTTGAAATTGGAAAAAATCAAACCTTTTTTACAACCTGGCAGGATCTAATTAATACCAGTTTCGAATAAGCATTTAAATTGAGGAAGCATCACTCTATTAAAGTTTTACTCCATTGGCCTAGCACTCTTTCTCATGGATGGAGGTTGATTTGATTTGAACCTAAAATTTTATTTGATTTTACAGAATGTTATTTGATTTTAATAAATTCAATACAATCTTAAAAAAAAAAAAAAGATCTACCTAAAGATGATAAAAGATGTCACATGACATGGCTCAATTTTAGCTTTTACATTCCAAAAGATGAAATGTTAGTAAATCTGTGAACAATTAGCTGTACATTATAACCATCAAGTGACTAAAAACATATTTATAAAAATCATGTCTATGAATATTCTTGGGGACAAATCCCAAGGCCAGAAGTCCACTGGGCCTCACAAGTCTTCAGGCTTCTCAACCTCAAACAACTTGTCAACACATTGAATGAAAGCACATTATTCATCCAGATTGTCATGCTTTTTTATTTACAGGACAACAAATAAAATCTAATAACTTCATTAAACAAGCTGATTACTACTTAATTTACACAACAGTAAATTGTGTTGGGGTTATTATGCTTTACGTGAAAATCTGGCAACTGGGGAAAATGCAAAAACTGTCTTCCCTAACCATAACCCACATACTATCACAAACATCACAGTAACTGTTCCACTCAAACTTAGCCTGTCCTTGACATAAAATTCCTTATTATTAATAAAAAATAATTTAATAAAAAACAATAGCATTATAGTCATTGTCACACATGCAAATGGAATATAATCTCAGGGCATATTAAACGATAACTCCACCCCATGTCAAAAGTTGGTCCTGCCGTTTACTGTCTCTCCTTTCCTGCCACCCACAGACCAGAAGGTTGTTGACAGGAAAAACATTGATCTCACTCCTGTGACCAAGAACCTGTCTCTTCCAGCCAGAATTCCTCAAATGGGACATTACCACCTTAACTTGGCAGTAACAACTTGGACTTGCATCTGTAAAGGTGCCACTCGACAGCCTGGCTCTTTATTTTTCAAAAATATTTTTTTAAAAGTGACAAATTATATAGGATTCACCATTTGGTGACCCAACCTTTCATTATGTGTGCTTCTTTTTGTATTCATACCATCAACATTATCTTTGTGTACTATCCTAATTCAACCAACTAATATAGAACCACAGCTATCACCAGGGCCTAATCCAGCAGAAACAAAAACTACAGAAAAAGTACAGAACAATAATAATTAATAAATCAGTAGTCCTTCCTAACAGAGGCTTCGGTCTTACCAAAAGAGTGACTTTTTAAGGGCCATATCATTAAAAGGTTCAGCTACTAAAACTCACTTGGCTTGATTTTTATGAGAAAAGACAGGCTCAATCAGAGGTCCATCTTATACTGTAATTGTATACTGTGTATGTGTGTTTATGTATACTAGTGATCAGTGAATAAAGACATAAAGCCATTAAACAGATTTTTAAATACAGACATGTGGTAGAGAATATAATAACTAAGCATATTTAAAAGAAAAAAAATGAATTTATTTATATTTATTTATTTATGCATTTATGTGCTGAAAATAATTGAAATATGTGAAAAAAAAACAATAAAGTCAGCGTGTGCACCTGTTAACTAATTCTTCCTGAAAGCATCTTTTGTTTTAACTCCAGCAGTCTGTTATGAATATAATTTGTTTTACTCGTTAGTGCAACTAGTATTAATTACCATTTTATTTATCATTTTGTGTGGCACGTTGCAATTTTGTTTTTTTCCTAAGAGTGCAGTTATATTGTTGAATGCTGCTGAAGGGACTGCTGTCACAAGATTGACGTTGGCCTTACGCACTGACGTCATTTTGCTGCTATTATATAAGACGTCTGCTTGCACTTTGAGTTGCCCTACTTTAAAAACAACCGTCAATCCCTTATTATCCCAGTACGTTTATATTTTTCAGATGTTTTTTTGGTTTGATACTTGCCAATTTTGACCTCTATCCACATTTTTGATTTTGGATTCTACTGGACTTTATTTTAAACAACAACAAAAAAAAATCTACTCAGTGAATGCACATCTGTTTCAGCAAACTTTCTGCAGTTAACAGTCAGTTCAGACATGTCTTTACCTGCTTTGCACGATGGTATTTCCAATTCTATTACAATCTTCTTTGTGGAAAAGCAATGGCTCAATTAAATTGGAAGGGAATCTCAGTGAACTGTCATGTTTGTGCTAGACCACTGATTACTTTTTTTAAAATTTATTTTATTGATTTTATTAAAATCAAGTATCATTTCATATGAATAAAAAAAAAGGTTTGAAACAAATCAACCCCCACCCCTGAGAAAGACAGCTAGGCCAGCTGAAATAGATTAATTTATCTAAATAGATACATTAATTAATGAATAAAGATAAATGGAGTAAAATATAGGAGAGGACCTGCTTCCTCAATTTAAACGCTTATTCTAAAATGTTATTGAATAGATCCTGCTAGGTTTTGAAAAACCTTTGTACAGATCCTCTAACTTAGAATTTGATTTTTTCCAATTTCAGATAATATATAACATCAGTTATCCACTGACTTAAAAGAGGTGAGTTAGGATTCTTCCAGTTGAGCAAGATAAGTCTACGTGCCAATAGTGTAGTGAAGGCCATTACAGTTTGTTTGTCTTTCTCCACTTGAAGCCCATCTGGAAGTACACCAAACACAGCTGTTAGTGGATTAGGAGGGGAAACCACTGATTACTGACATTTTTTTTTCTTCATTTTGGACTTCTGTTGGTTTTTATCCTTATGTGTTGCTTTTGCAGAGCGATCCAAATTTGTCTTGCTATACTACAGACATGATTTTTATGGAAGTCCACATTCATTCCTCTGTAATAACATCATAGCCCTTAAACTATAAAAGCTCATTGTTATTATAGTGACTTTACTAGTATTACTACATGGTGTGTTTTTTATGTTTGTTTGTTTGTTTTGCACTCCTCAAAAAAGAAGAAAAAAAAGACCTTGACATCTGGGACTCAGGATGTGGTTGGGGTTTCAAATGAAGAATTCAAGGTGTTTTGATTTGCTGTGTTTTTCAGTATTTGTTCCAACTCTCACTGTCTCTCTCAAATGCAACCTTTCAGTTCCTGTGTGCTGTCCACCGTGAGCAGTGGCAATGGTATGTTTGTGTTTCTTGTTGCCTTTTTTATGGAACCATACGTGTTCAGTCCCACCAGGTGTCACACATGTCATTGAACGGCAATGGTCCAGATCTTGCTGAGCTGTAAATTCTATTAGGTGATGGCTGTTTTTGTTTCTGTTACATTTCATGTCATAGTGGGGCACCAGCAGTTTGCAGTTCATTCTGTCAGCACTATCTGCCCTATCACTATAGCCCTATCTGTTTGTCTGAATACAACTAACCAGATACTACATCATTTTATTTTACCTGCATAGCCCACCTAGACAACTGCAGTCCTTACTCCCACTTTCAGTACAGCTTGCTAGTCTCAACTTAGCATTAACTCTCCTGTGTTTCCAATGCCTGTTTACTGGGCAAACTGCCACACCATTGAGGCATCAGTATGAAGAACTGCTTCAAATTTCCAGTGTTGATTCTTGTTCTTTAACATGAATTCTGATGGCTCCTCAGATTAAAGTTTATTTTTTCTGGAAGACTTACTAATTACACTTCTCTAGTATCTACTGACTACCTTTCTGTCATTAAAGTGTAATATTTTGATAAGGTCACTTAAAAAAAATACTGCCCCTGTTTATTTTTTTATTCACCAAGGTAGTTTGTGACACTCAGCATCTTTGAAGTAACTTGATTGTTCTTAAGATGGCGAAGGTTGGATACCCTCAGCTCTTGTCAAATTATCCCTTTTAAACAACTAATCTGACACATTATAAGCAGTATTTACATTTCCAAGCTCCCATAATCATTAATTAGACCACTGGTTCTCAACCTTATTTCTCCAAGTTTCCCCAATGTACTATGAGAATATGAGTGTGTCTCACCTACCCAAGCCTGATATTTACCCTCATCTGCTGCAGTTTTGACAAAAGTGCTTGTTTTTAAACCTAGATTTACTGTATTAACCAAAATCTATTTGTTGCTAGTGCTATTACACTGACTGTGTTTTTAAAACATATTATACATTTTTAGGTCATTTCAAAAACAGCCTGTCTGTTTTTATTAAATAAATGTTATTTTTACTAGAGCCATAACTGCTTAAATATAAGAAAATTGGCCATTTTTCTAAGATTTTTTTTAGAGATGAATGATAACCAGTAATTACCAAAACAAAGAATTTTTCACTGCACATATTTTGATAAAACAATGCTGTCTACTACTAACTCGGCTCAAGTACTTTTTAACTCAAGCATAAAATGCTTATACATTTCTAAAAATAATAAAAAAAAAACAAAAGTCAGTTAAAAATGGAAAATTAGTCCCTGCAGACTTTTTCAATAACTTAATTACAGAGGTTACATCATTATCCTCTGGATTCAGCACTGGAGCTGCATTTATATTTCACACAAGGGAAAATACAAATGTGTTTCCTATCCACATACAAAAATCAAATCCAAAGAAAAGACAAAAATCTCACATAGGGCCATTGCAGCAGTAAGGTCAGCCATGATACAATGACCAACCTTGACATCTGTTTTAAAAAGCGAGCACAGTGGCAGTGGCTGCCGTGTCAAGTCGCCCTACCATTTTCCTCATCAGGCTGACATCATGCTAAACAGTAAGGTTCTTTATGGTAACATGGCATGTTACCTTCTTTTCACTTTTTAAACTTGAGTGATCACCAAACCCTGAACTCTTATGCATATGTGAGGAATCTATCCAGACATGATGTGGACACTGAAGACATATTATAATGCCAGGAGTAAATGTAAATCAGCTACACTGTGTATATACAGATACATATCTATATATGAAATGCACCTTAAAGGGTGTCTTTGATATAACTGTCAGTCATGGCACACCTATGTAACATGTTTTAAATACTGATAAAGCAATCAGCTTTAAAAAATAAATTTCACGCCACTGCTGCAGCTTGTGCTTTAGTAAGTAAAGTATTTTTCTGCTATTTTATAAGTATTTTCAGTCATCTTGTGTATGGAAGAATATTTCGGACAAAATTAAATAAATATACTGTGAAATGTGAGCATAAATAAATAAATGTGTCATGAAATGAGAGCCTAAATAAATAAATATGTCATGAAATGAGAGCATAAATAAATAAATGTGTCATGAAATATGTTTTTTGTTGCTTATTTATTTCATTTTGTCCGTAACATTCCTGCAAACTGTCATGAAATACGACTTGAAATAAAACTGTCACTTTCACTCGTCAAAGTTGAGAGGGTGGGCTCTAACACGCCCTCTAGTTACTGATTGGTGAATCGAAGCACAAGAATTGATTAGAAAAATGCTTACTACTGCCGATGAAATTGATTTTGCCGAAGATATTACCTATTTCAGAGAGTGAATTGAAGATTTATCGGAAGAAATTACAATGTTGGCGGCCCTTTTAGACTCCGATATAGATGAAATTATTTTTGAAATTATCGAAGAACAGGTGGAACGGACTCTACTACACTCCCGTTCAGGTGACACAGTTCCCTGCTCTGGACGTCCATCCTTTGACATTCCAGCAGAGTCAATAGAATACTCTACAGCTCTGATCAGTGGCAAAGTTGTTTGAAAAAGTAGCTGCGAATATGCACCTGACTTTATACTCGTAAAACAAGGATCAAATACTCAGTTCAAAATATTAGTTGGAGTTGCTTTGGGCATTCCATTTCAAAGTACCTAAACTAATACAGCCGTTGCAGCTTACCGTATATCAGACTGGCTCATTCGCCTTGTGATTGTCTTCTCCGATACAACCATATAGATCCACAATCTGTCATACTTTTAAAGCGCATAACAGAAGGTGTTCTATTGAATCAGCTAGAATGTCAAAGGATGGACGTCCAGAGCAGGGAACTGTGTCACCTGAACTGGAGTGTAGTAGAGTCCGTTCCACCTGTTCTTCGATAATTTCAAAAATAATTTAATCTATATCGGAGTCTAAAAGGGCCACCAACATTGTAATTTCTTCTGATAAATCTTCAATTCTCTCTCTGAAATACGTAATATCTTTGGCAGAATCCATTTCATCGGCAGTAGTAAGCATTTTTCTAATTAATTCTTGTGCCTCGATTCACCAATCAGTAATTAGAGGGCGTGTTAGAGCCCACCCTCTCAACTTTGACGAGTGAAAGTGACAGTTTTATTTCAAGTTGTATTTCATGACGGTTTACAGGAATGTTATGGACAAAATGAAATAAATAAGCAACAAAAAACATATTTCGTGACACATTTATTTATTTATGCTGTCATTTCATGACATTTATTTATTTAGGCTGACATTTCACAGTACTTTTATTTATTGACGCATTTATTTATTTATTTAATTTTGTCCGAAATATTCCTCCATACTTGTGACCTCCCTGGTGGAGAACCACTAAATTAGATGATATTAGTTAAACTTTATGAAAGCTGAAAAAGTTGTCAAGAAGCTCCACTCTCAAAGCTGCCAGGCACTATTATTTGAGACCAAAACACAGAAAGTGACCCAACACTGTTGTGTTTGACTGTTGAAAAAGGCTGCCTCTGGCATATCAACCACCTTACTTGGTTTTTGTTATTTCTTTTTATACCTTTTGACACAACTTTGGCTTTTTTTCAAATTAAACTGACATTTATTTCTACATTGTTATATATATTTTAAGCTATATCAAATATAAGTGCCACAAGTGACATCAGGGTGGTATGGCACATTGGAAGAGACATAGATAAAGGAAGCAAGAGAAACAACCTTAGTGATAATTATAGAAAACCATTGTAGGTTACGTAGCAGCCACTGAGGTCTGTATAGTGTGCTCTGTCACTGCATAAGCTGTGGTTTGAAAAGCCTAATGGGAGGTGAAGAGAATGAAAGAATGGATCCT